>NC_050581.1:165674085-165853946 GCF_011100635.1 Trichosurus vulpecula
TGTCATTACATGTGATTAGAAAAAATAGAATACTATTGAATAATAATAAAAAATACTCCTATGAGTTAAACAAATGAATTCACTTTAACAAACACTGATTGTGCAGCTAATATGTACCAGATATTTTTCTAGCTACTGAGGACAAAAGTAAAAGCAAAACAGGACTCCTGCCCTCAGAGAGTTTATGTTCTCCAGGGGAAGTTCAACAAGTAGACACATAGAGAAAGGGTCTATACTTGTGATTTATTTAGTCTAGGGAACTCCCATGTGAGGAAATCCCCTTTGCCAATTCAGGTCAGCACCTTTTCTGCAACTTATAGTCACAGAAATTTACCTAGAGCTCAGGGGTGAGGTGACTTGCCAAGGGTCTCCTAGCCAGTATGTGTCAGAGGCAAAACCCGAACTCACTACTTCCTGGTTTGAGGATAATTATTTCCTAGGTTGCTTCCTTGGTTTTTGCGGATTACTCTCTATCCATATGAACTAATAAAGATAGAAACAAATAATATATACAGTACAGGCAACAGGACAGTGCAGTGGATGGATGGAGCCCTGTAACAACAATGTTGTTAGCAGTTGTTATAGGGGTGAAAGACCAACAACACCAGCACACAGAAGGGCTGCCAGGACAGATTCTTTTATCTGCTTTTTTCAGGAAAGCAACTTTAAGGGCTTAACAATCTTACTTTAATTAAACATATACATATATATATATATATATATATATATATATATATATATATATATATATATATATATATATATATATATGCCATTCACTTAATTTCAGGGGAAAAATCCAGAACCCTGAACTTCAGAGAGAATGCAAACAGAAATTACAAGCATAAGCTATATAAACAGAGCAAATAAACACAAATCAGCAGACAGACTTCTAGCTGTCTGTCCAAGCAATACACAAATGGTTACCAGAGAGAGAAGCACCAATATCTGGATTTTTAAAGCTGGGGGTGGGAGCTGCTTCAATGGCTACCCAGAGTCTTGTCAACAACACCCTTTCAATGAGTGTGCCCCCAAAGGCAAAACGCTAACCTCTCAGTTTATGCACACTTCTTCAGGGTCAAAGGGCATCACAAACATGAGACTCAAACCCAAGTGACTTAGGCCTTCTTGTGACTTAAATGATTGCTCAGGGTCAGAGGGTGGAACTAGGCCTTCCCTTGATGTAAGCAGGTCACCAAAGACTCCCCATTCAATCAAAGATTCCTTAGTGCTGAGAAGCACTCCAAAGCAAAGACAACATAAAGACTACTTTGCTTGCCATTACATTTGAAAAGCAAAACTCATCAAAGGTACTTGATTACCACAGTATTCCAAAGGAGAAAACAATAAGAAAAAGTCCTACCCTAATTACCATAACAAGCACTAAACCAGGAGTTAGGAATAACCGATTTCAAATCTGGCCTCAGACACAAGTTGTGAGAACCTGGGCAAGTCACTTAATCTCTGCCTGCTCGTTTTCCTCATCTGTCAAACAGGGATAATAACAGTACTTCCCTCTCAAAGTTGCTATGAGGAGGAAATAAGATAATATTTGTAAAGAACTTTGAAAAACCAAAAGCGATATGTAAATGTTAGTAATCATTGCATAACAAACACAAATTATGGGGTAGGGGAGTAGTAGATTAAGGCCTGGCAACAACACGGATGCCCTGTTTGAGGAGCTGGGGGTCCAAGGGGAAGAAAAGACCATTTCAGGCACAAAGAAGACATTAAGGAAACATGGAGGTCGAAGATGGAATGTTTTATAGAGGAAACAGCAAACATGTTAGTTTGGCTGGATTGTAGAAGATATGTGATGTTGAAGGGGTTAGTGTATATTCAGCGTAAACTGTGTGGAAAATGTTCCTGGAGTCAGACAGTGAAGGTCTTTAAAGGAAAGACAAGGATATTATCTGCAGCATTCCCTTGATACCATGCATACATTGGAGAGGTAGCAGAGAAGAGGGGTCATTAGGCTTATTCCATTAGTACAATAACATATGTGAGTTGATCTAATTTTATACTAACAATTTCCTTGGAAAACAAAGAAAACATGGACCACAGAAGACATGGCCTGACAGAGATGTTTCAGCATAAGAAAAGGCCTGACAGGGAAAAGCCTGCGATTGCCTAGGGCAACATGATGTAGCAAGCAGCGAGGTAAACTGTGAAGGTGGCCCTCTGTAGGAGCTCTAAAGAGCACAGGGGAAGGAAAAAAAGAGGATACTAAACCAGGAAAAGCAGACCTCGGGGGAAGAGGGATGTGCTTGATGAGGGACAGGGTGCTTTATGTGGCCCCAAAGCAGGGCATGCTGAATGAGGAAGAAGCAGGAAAAAATGTTTCCGCAATTTTTCCTAAGATTAGCACTGAGAACAAAATAAAGGATTGAATCTCCACTGTCTATCAACATCTAAAATTATTTACACTGCCAGCAACACCCTAAAGAAATGACAGTCCTGGCAGATGCTCTGCAAAAATATTGGACTGCTGGGTTTTCACCAGCCAGGAAACCAATTCCTTTTCATTCCACATACTAAAACTTCGTAGATTAACAATGACCTGAATAGATAAAGCACAGATTCCTGCTGACTTCTTATAAAAAGTCAAAAAAATCTTTTTCTCTTTTCTGGCAAAATTAGAAAGAAAATATCCATTAATTTTCCTTGAACCAAAGGAATCAAATGTTACCCCCACCTTTTTAAAATTTTACTTCTGCAACGTTGTCTCTCTTAAATGCCCTCTCCCACCTGCTAACCCATACCTATCACTTTCTTTACAATTTAGTTGACATCTCACTTCATCCAGAAAACCTTCATTGCTTATATGCCTCTTACTTATATTCCTTTCTGATTCTGATCATTCCTTTGCAATATTCCTTATCCCCAAAGGAATAACATATTTATTTCTTGACATCTGATTCCTCTTATTTCTTATAGTAATGTCTGCAATTTCTATTTCATTTGCTCTGCTTTCATCCCCTTCCAATCACACACCAATTTCACCAATGTCCAGAAGTGTAGAGGGCCCATGGACTTCCCCAGAGTTGTATAAAAGTCCCTCTCCCACCTTGGTTTATCCTTGAATTCTGAAGCCACTGGTAAACTGCCATAACTCCAGTTCTCAATGGATGTTAGTTTAATGAATTAATGAGTCAACGGCCAAATGATTATGTTAACACTTTGTTAACCCTGTCCCCATTCATCCCATACTGAAGCAGGAGCTCATGTGAAGAATGCTGAAGGGTCTAGAAACAATTTCCAGCTCCATGACAGCCCTAGATATATATTGTTACCAGAAATACTCCTTTCTAAGCTCTAGAGAGAAGCATAGACCATTTCCGAGCACATTGGCAACTTATGGTGTGTAACGTTTATACTATGGGCTCCACACATAATGGTCCATTTAAAACGGTTTCCATTACAACTACATTGTATTGATGGGACCTGTTTTTAAATAGGCTTCACAGGTACATTTGAAAAAAGAATTTAACTTTCTTCTATGAAAGAGTCAACTTTTACAGGAGACCCAACACACTCAGATTCAGTATTCAGGCATTTTTCCCCTTTCAGTTGGAACAGCCATTCAATATGTCAAACAATGTTTTCTCTCCTTACATCTCACACCCTGACCCCGATGACAGACTGTGTCATGTAGGAAATCTCATCTACTTGTTTTTGAGGCAATTCAAAACTTGATTAGCTGTGTGACTGTCACTCTTATCACTCATATCACTCATCTTCTCTCATCCTCAGTTTCCAAATCTATATAAAAGGATAATAATAATGATAGTAATTCATTTTCACATACCACCATAAGAACTGCAAACGATTCTCTAATAAATGTAGCACCCACCTCATAGGCCTGTTGTGAGACTCAGAGGACACAATGTCTGCATAGTGCTTTACAAACTTTATAATATTACATTCAGGCAGGTTCTGTATTCTGCTCAATTCTCTACATGATTGGAAGCTCCTGAGCTCTTTCTTAATTAAGGCATGTGGGATGGGTGCTATAATGCCATATGCTATGAATGCAAGGTGAATCTGTTTTACTTACTAATTTTGTATATGAGTGGGAAGGGGGTTGGGAAGCTTAGACTTTCCTCCCACCTCGGGGGCAGGGGAAGTTCTGAAAGTTCTCATGCTCAAAAAATATATCCCTGCAATATTCCACTGACTGGAAATTCATTTAGGCTAAAGGAACCTAAATGCTTTTAAAGCCTTTTACAAATTGGCCACCACTTATCTTTCTAGACTCATTATAAATCATCTTGCTTCCTGCACTCTATGGTCCAGACAAAGTGCCCTTCCCTTGGATCCTTCTACATGGCAGTCCACCTTCCATCATTGTGACTTGACACTGACTTCTATCTTCCATATCTGGGATGGAGTCTTCCCTTAGCCCCACCTCATATAATCCCTGACTGCCTTCACGATTCATCCAAAGTACCACCTTCTACGTGATGTCTTTCCTGATCCTCCAAACTGTTAATGTTCTCTCTTCCTAACTCTCTTATATTAATTGGGCCTTTATTCTTTTATACTCTTATCTATGAACGTGTCTCCCTTGACTGAACTCCTTGAGAGATGGGACAGTTTCACTTTGTGTTTATAATCCCAGGGACAAACAGAGCAATAAATACACTATAACCATTTAATAAATGCTTGTTTGTTGATTGAACCCTTATTTGGAGATGTGAATATCCCATGGGAACAGTCCTTTTTATTCTCCCTTTCAATATGGGCTGCTAGGTGGCACAGTGGATAGAGTACTTGTTCTAGAGTCAGGAGGACCTGAGTTCAAAATCTGGCCTCAGACACTTACTAGCTATGTGACCCTGGGTGAGTCACTTAACCTTGTTTGCCTCCAAAATATAATAGTTAAAAACATCACTAAGATTAGTGTAGTTATGTGATGCAGTGGAAAGAACACTTTCATATATCCTTTGTCAATCAATACCTGGTAGGGCTCAAGCTCAGAAACCGGGTATTTTGATGATAAGAGAACAACAGAAGAATACACAAGAAGGAGAAAGAAAAAAAAAGATGAAGAAGAATAAGACATAACTCTTCTTACATTGACCAAAATCTAATTCCTACTTTTGTACGATACTTCTCTATTCATTTTACCTCTCCTCTTTCCATGTGATTTATAATTAGTGTTTTCAGATTCTTAGATTCTAAGTACATTTATAATTTGTCTCCTATAGTTGAAGAAGGATAGAACTAAGTGGGGATACACAATGGATAGATGATTGAGCATTCTATATTGGCATCATTACTTTGGTGGTGAAGCAGGAGAGCCATATACTAAGAGGTTCAATTTTATATGTCTCAGAGAATCACAGAAGCTCAGAATGTCAGCGATCAAAGAGGTCTTTAAAAATCATCTAGTCCAATCTCTTTCATGCTACTGATGATAAAATTGAGGGTCAGGGAGGTTGGCTGCCTCATCTGAGGTCAAACATGTAATAAATGATGGCATTTACACTCAGGGTCTGTGGCTCCAACCATGCTTTCCTCACAGTGACTGATGTAAGTCACACACATAGAGTCAGGGATGAATTTAGGGGACCTAATTTCTAGTTATCACAATGTAAGTGTGTATGTTTCTGTATGTGTGTGTGAGAGAGAGAGAGAAACAGAGAGAGAGACAGAGAGAGACAGAGAGACAGAACAGAGAGAAAGATGGATGGAATGTTTTGGAAGTCTGATAAGGCTTATAGACCATTTCTCAAAATGATGTTTTTAAATGAAGTCAGTCAGTCAATAAGTATCTGCTATCTATCTGGCAACTCAGATACAAAGAAAGGCAAAAGACAGTCCTTAATCTCAAGGAACTCATAATCTAATGGGGATGAGAAATGTGAAAAAAGTATATAAACAATATGCAGACAGTTTTCTTCAGAAATAATTAGTAGAGGGAAAGTGTTACCATTAAAAATGTAAGATTTTCAAGGTATATATTAAACTATATAGGATTAGTAGGGACAGCCAGGAGGCATCATGGATAGAGCACCAGGTCTGGAGACAAGAAGACCTGAGTTCAAATTCAGCCTCAAACATTTACTAGCTGTGTGATCTGGGTAATTCATTTAATGTCTCTTTGCTTCAGTTTCTTCATCTGTGAAATGGAGGTAATAAAAGCATCTATTTCCCAGGGTTATTGTATGGATCAAATGAGATAAGATTAGTAAACCACTTAGCTCATGTGTCTGGAATGTAATAAGCACTGTATAAATGTTTGCCATTATTATAGGAAATCAATGTATTGAAACACAATTATCTCTATATGTGTATCTGCATTGACATGCATGTGTACATGTATTAAAGCAAATGGAAGCCAGGATAAGTATCCCTGTATCATAAAATTTATACTTTAAAATAAAAATATTTCTTGATTTACCTGGAGGGAAGGGAACATCTTAAGTCAGTTTGTGGTGGGAAAAAACCAACAACAAAATCACTAACAAACATTGTGATATTAAGATGAGAAACGTAATTAGACTTTAGGAGATTCTGATCAACTGGCAATTTGCTAAAAAAGAAATGTCATTATTTTCCATAAGTGAAGACAACTTTTGGTAGGATTGCCTGTGAGGAGGTGGAGGGTGGGTAATAGGAAGGTTTACATCCTGAGAAGAGAGAGTGGTACTTGGATATGCATATTGTGTATATATTTGTGAATATATGATGATGGAATTGCTGACAACTAAATTCCGGATGTTTATTATGTTAGTCTCAGAATGGACAATAAGTTTGGATAGTCCAGTTCTAAGTAGTCAGGGTAGAAAATAATTTTCTAAATATAAAATCACAATCCTTCAATTGCTATATTCAATCTCAGTAAGGAGAGAGAGAGAGAGAAAGAGAGAGAGAGAAAGAGAGACAGAGAAGAGGAAGAAAAAGAGGAGGAGGAAAGGAAAGGGGAAGGGGAAAGGAAAGGAAAAAAGGATAAAGGAAGGGAGGGAAGGAGACAGGGAAGAGAGGAAGGAAGGAAGGAAGGAAGGAAGGAAGGAAGGAAGGAAGGAAGGAAGGAAGGAAGGAAGGAAAGACTTTCTTCCTTCCCCATTGAGCATTATATAGTGCTTCCACGTAAAGTGTTTTCCTTACTATAGTATCAGATTAAGAAGATGTGGAAAGGACCCCAGAAGCCATCTAGTTTAACCCCCTCATTTTACAAATGAGAAAACTACAGCTAAGAAAGGTTGAATGGCATACCTAGATATAAGAATCAGAGGCAGGATTGGAATACATATTATTTTGACTCTAAGTCTAGTTCTCTACACACTATATAGATGCTGTGAACTTGTCTCAATCAAATGTCCAAGTCGAAGGTACTATAGAGATATACTTTCATATGTATATGTGTACACATATATAAGTTATAACATCTGCAAGATATAGCTAGATGCAGAGAGAGAGAGAGAGAGAGAGAGAGAGAGAGAGAGAGAGTAACTCTGGGCAGCTAGGTGGCACAGTGGATAGAGTACCTGGCCTAGCAGTCCTGAGTTCAAATTTGGCCTCAGACAGTGCCTTGCTATGTGACCCTGGGCAAGTCACTTAACCCTTTTTGACTCAGTTTCTTCATCTGGGAAATGAGCTGGAGAAGGAAATGGCCAACAATTCCAGTATCTTTGCCAAGAAAACCCCAAATGCAGTCACAAAGAGTTGGACATGATTGAAAAGTGTCACAATTACAACAATATCAGCTCATCTTAATTTTATAATTTTATTTTCTTTTTCTTTCTGGTACACAGACATAAATAATTATAACATTCAGACTTCTCAACTAGCTTTAATGTGTTTTTTTTTTGCTCTTTGCCTTTTCATTGCTGGTAAAGTATGCAAAGGAACTGATCTTTGATCTTCGTATATAAAGTTTCCACTGCAGTATCATTATGATTGGCTTTATTAGACTTTGATTTGAGGCTCTGATTTAGTTTGTGATTTAATGTTGGATCACCTACTAGGCTGAAAGTCATATGGCCATTCTGTTCTTCCAGATCTGCACTATGTATATTGTGATTCACTGTTTTGCTTTATTTCTAAGGAAGTGAATGCATTTGCCATGAATTTCTGCCCAGATTTTACTCCCTTCCTCCTATGGAGTAAGAGACAGGTAGAAAATAAACCAGCTAGAAAAACAAAAAGATTAAATAACCTGTGATCTACCATTCACTGCTACCCTAGAGATTAAAGAAAGTCAATCAATATCTATTTACATCTTTTTCATTTTTTTAACTGGGCCAACAGTCTAATCTTTCTTCAAGTGCATATCCCTAGAAGTCATGTAATCTCCTTTCCTTCTTAATCATCATCAGTTCCTTCAATTCCTCCTCAAATGGAATGCTCTCAAGTCTCTTCACCTCTCCTAGACATATTCTATATTGATATCTAGACATGGACTACTTTAGTCCCAGTATATTCCAATAACCTGTTTGTTAGTCAATCATTTCAGTTGTGTCCACTTCTTCATTTGGGGTTTTCTTGGCAAAAATGGTTTGTCATTTCCTAGGGCTATGTGTTCTATCCATTGCTCCACCTAGCTGCTCATTCAAACCTACATCTCCCCTAAAAAGTTAGTTTCTGGGGACAAGGAAATTTTATTTGATGTTTTACGATGTTTTCCATGAACATGGATTTCTTGGTATCATTCTACTCACGATGATATCTTTGTTTCTTCTGTTGAATTTATTTCTAAAGATCCATATGGCTAAGTTGTCATGGACTTCCTCATTTATGATGTATTTTGTTCTTTGAAGGCCTAGTTTAATGACAAAATGAGCCTAAAACTACTAACTTAAAATGCATTACTTAAACATAGATATGTTTGGTTTAGTTCAGTTCTATGACTTTATTTTACTATTTTCTTTGCTGTGACCTCATGTTTACCACCACCATCACAAGCTCCTCAACCTCTTTTGAGCAAATAAGCTCACTATTTTTCCCTGTACATAAGAATAGCAAAAAAATGCATAATGAAGTTAAAGATCAAAAAGTTGTTGTAGACAGGAATGAGAAACACAGCTACATTACTATCATCCCTTCTTCCAAACTTTCCTATTACTGTCAAGGACACTTTGGGTTATTCTCAAATCCTTCCATTCTGTCACCTCTTATCTCTAATCACTTGCCAACTTTTAGCATTTCTAGTATCTTTTCATAAATGCTCCCTTCTTTTCTCTGACACTGCCACCAACCCTGCGGCAGGCCATTATTACCTCAAGCCTAGATTATTATAATAGCCTTCTTATAATAACACTGCTACAAATCTCTCCCAACTCTAGTTCATCTTCCATTCAGCTTCCAAAGTGATCTTTCTAAAGAAGAGGTCTGACCATGTCATATCCCTATTCACTAAATTCAGGTGGCTCCCTATTGGGTCCAAGAAAAATAAAATAAAATCCCCTGTTTAGCATTCAAAGACCTGGTCATAACCTGATTTATTCTTATTTTTCCAATTTTCTTTAACTTTAATCAACTCCACATTCTTCTTGATCCAGGGACACTAGCCTCCTTGCTTTTCCTTGTACAAGATACTCTGTTTCCAGGTTCCACAGATTTTCATTGATTGATTCATATGCTTGGAATGTTCTTCCTCCTTTTCTCTACCTCCTGGTTTCCTTTGCTTCCTTCAAGTCTCAGCTTAAATCTCAGTTTCTATAAGAGGACATTCATTGTTCCCTTTATTGTCAGTGCCTTCTCTAGCATTGAGATTTCCTCCAATTTACCCTCTGTATATCATTTATTTGCATAGCTGTTTGAATGACTTCTCCCCAACATGCAAATGTGAGTTTCTTGAGTGCCCTTCTTTGTATACTCAGCACTTAACACAGTGCATGATGACAATAGATTTATTATAAATGATTGTTGACTTAACCATTGATTCACTTCAATAATTCAATTCAGTAAACATTTATTAAGCACCAACTATGCCAGCCATCAATGACGGTATAATTGAAAACATATAGAAGTTGCAATATTAGTCATATAATTTAAGGCAAAAAAGGGCATTAGGTATTCTTTTTTTATATGTTTCTCAATCTTGACACTTTTCAGAAGTGATTGCAAATCTAAATTGCATATTTATGTATTGTATATAACATAATGGTCTATTTTTGCTTCCCAAATTAATCCAACCCAAGTTTTACTATCTTTTAGTTTAAAATTCTCTCTAAATGTGATTTCAGGCAAGGTCCTCTTCATGCAACTGAAAAATCCTGATTTTGGCACCTTGCTATCTGAATTATGAATGCAACCTGGCAACCATCCAAAGAACAGGCAAAAGTATGATAAAGGAAATAGAGTGACTGGCTGGTGAGGAAACGCAAGAGTTCTCAATATGCCTAGCCTGGGTAAACAACAATAAAGAAGCATGATAACAGCCCATAAATATTTAAAAAGTGTAAACATCAAATATGAAAAAGAATTATTAATTGTGAAGCAGAGGCATAGAGCTAGAAATATTATACAGAAATCATAGGTAGAGAAATGGGCTAAACAGAATTATCATTATGAAATATGTATGCCATGAAATATTAATGTGAAGTATTCTAGCATCTGATGGAAACTTCTAACAAATTGTGAATGTCCCATCACTGGAAATATTGAAAGCCTAGACTTAATTATTGAGTAGAAAGAATAGTGTTCCTGTACACCTAAGTTTTGATGGTTTTCATCCATTATTTTTTGGGTGAAATTTTTATTTTATATAATATTCTTTCATTAGTTTCCATCTGTTATTTCTCTAAATAGTTTATAAGTTAATTATCCTCAAGAATAGGATGCCTTCTCTGACACATCTGAGGCATCAATCCTCTGTATCTGATAAGATTTCTTTGAAAAATATCCAATATCTTGACCAAGTCTTTACTAGTTAGCTAAGGTATCCATTAATTGGAGGAATCCAGCTGTGCTCTTCTGGAGCACCGAAGCAGTTTGGACTGAATTAAATGCAAGTAGTACACTTAGTTTGCCATGTAGTCCATGCATCACCTAGATTTACAGTATATGTAGCCTTCCCTCTGTTATTGGAAGCCTACTGTAATCAATAAATGGAACTGTACACCATGATGCAACCCATCAATCCATCAATGCACCTACCCCCTGAAGATATTCAGTAGGTGTGATGGAGTTGTTCATTGTGATTTCCCATCACTGTCACAAATTTATTTATTTTTCTTTTTGCAAAGTCTTTTCTTCAGAAATATGGTGAATGCTTTGGTGAAATAATGAGATAAAATTATATCTAATCATCTATCCGATCTATCTACACACATGTGTATATATACATATGTGAATACATATTTTTAAACATACTGATATTTGATACATTTGTACAAAGTATGATAAATAATTAACATGTAATATACAGAAATATGTAGTAAAATGTTGACATAAAGTTAGATCTTAGAAAAAATGAAAATAAGATATTATTCTATTTAAATGTAATCAAAGACTTAGGGATTATTCATCATACTCCAAAATAAATAAGGATTTTCATTGTTGCAGCATATATTGCAGTGCCATTGTTTATGTTCAAGCAAAGCCACACATCAGACAAATTAAATTCCAAGTGTTGGAGTTAAATTTAAGAGGTATATACACTGTGATTTGTGAATATTTAACAATACAGGATTCCCACTGCTTGAAAGATTCACAGATACATTTCCACATACTACAATGAAAATTGCTATTTCTAGAATGACAAAGTAACTTGATTCATCCACAGCTGGAACAAAAGAAATAGTAATTTTCAAGAAAACTGAAGAAGAAAAACCACTTTGGGAATGCCTACTGTTAGTCCATACATCAATATAAATAGTCAAGATGCCATGAATTTCTATTATTAGTACAAAACTATACTATCCCCATGAGAGATATTGTGGCATAGTGGAACGTAAGGTAGCCACAGAATTAGGAGGACCTGGTTTTCTGAACTGGGTAAGATGCAGGTTAAGGCCCCTGGTTATTTATGCTTGATAATGGAATGAAAGGAGGCACTCCTAACTCACCAAATAGTTAACAAAAGAAGATTTACTTAGAAGTAGCAAGAGAAAGAAATGAAATAAGCCTCTCCATTCAGGACCCCCTGAGTTGTTGACCAAAGCTTCAGTGGCCTCCAAATTGGCCATTTTTTGTTTTCCAAGGGAGCTAACTCTTGGAGAACATATCTGGAGCTCGTGGTTGCTATTCTATACTTAGATGACCAGGAAGTGAGGTCATCAACTTGAGGCTTTTAAACATGTTACTTTCAAAACTATCCTGCTTGCCTGTATTTCCCTCTGAACTTCCTTCTATTCCCTCTGTACATTAAAAAAAAGCTTCAATGACCCTTTCATCTTTTTTTGTTTTCTTCTTTCTTTCCTTCTTTCCTTCCTTCTTTCTTTCATTCTTCCTTCCTTCCTTCTTTCCTCCCTTCCTAATTCCTTCCTTCCCTCCCTTCCTTCCTTCCTCCCTTTTTTCCTTTCTTTCTTTCTTCCTTCCTTCCTTTCTTTCTTTTTTCCTTTCTTTCTTCCTTCCTTCCTTTCTTTCTCTCTTCCTTCCTTCCTTTTTTTTTGAAGGGGGAAGACAATGTTGTGATGTTCCCCTTGTTTCCAATTAAAGAAAAACTATTCCTAAATAAGCATAGTTATAAATTCAAATTTCAGAAGAGGAGCATGAGATCATGAGAATGGAGACCTCCAAATAACATTACAAGAACTGAAACTGATCATGTTCAAAGAAATGGGAATTGACTAGATACTAACAAGGTGATTTAGACTATAACAGTAAACCCAGAACCATACTTGTTCTCCTCTTCTCTAAGCTCTAAGATAGATAGACAGATAGCTAGAAATATATACATATAGATATATAATGTGTGTATATGTACATATGTGCATATGTATGTGTATGTACATGTGTATATGTGTATACATACACATATATGCACACATACACACACATATGAATTGCAGTGCATGGCAGGCTTTCCAAAAAAAAAATCAAAGATGTGATATTAGGGGATCCAAGGACATGGTTCACTTTCTGAATGAGAATTTTCCTATTGCTGTATTCCACCATTCAAACAGACAAAAATGTCCCGTTATCTAAGGAAGTCCCTCTTTGTTTCACCAGAAGGCTCATGGCTAAGTCTAGGGCAATTGGTCTCAAGGATTCCCTTTTGTCCTGGTCCCTATACCTCCAGTCCCCAAGTCACTCCTTACTTTCTCAGAGTGCAATTCTAATCAGTTTAGGTTATCTACAGACAAAGCCCATTATGAAAGTACAATCAGCAAAGGAACAGAGTTCAAAGAAGAGCATGGGACATCAGAGGTTTAGCAAAGCCTCTTAGGCAAGTGGAAAGAAATGGAGGAGGGATGAATTCACCAGTCCCTAGCAGTGGCAAGGTAAATACAGGTACTCCTTGGCACACACCTTTACAGTCAGATGATTATTTGAATGGATCAGTGACCCAGAAAAGGCTCCAAATGTTAAGGAATAGATTCACTTTGGTAGCAATATCTTTCACTTTCAGTCTCACACAGCTAGTACACACCCTCTCTATGAAGCTCCAAAATTCTCAGGTTTCTCCTTGTCACCTCTCATCTTTCTGGCCACCAAAAACTACATTTCCCAATATCCCTTGTTATTAGTATTATTAGTTTACACTCCTCCCTCAAACAAAACAAAAATGAAAAACAAAGAAAACAAACAAAAATGCTTTTAAGTAAATCTTTTGCTTTGGAATAATAGAGCCTATCATTTTCATTTTCTGTTTTAAAAGGTCAAGATATCCTATAATTTTCCTGCACAAATTGTGCTCTTATATTACAGTATGCATTTGCTGTACAGTACGCATGTACTGTCATGACATCTTCATGACATCTGCTTTACTTCATTTTCTTATAGCCCTCAAGTTGTTCCCATCTTCAACATTTTACAACAATAATTAAGCTTATTCAAAAATAGATTGCATATTTAATTAAGGAAACTATTCTTACCAGGA
The DNA here is from genome assembly GCF_011100635.1 of Trichosurus vulpecula. NCBI lineage: Eukaryota > Metazoa > Chordata > Mammalia > Diprotodontia > Phalangeridae > Trichosurus > Trichosurus vulpecula. The sequence goes on from NC_050581.1 coordinate 165,688,079, forward strand.
AATTTAGCTTCTTTTATCTTCAGTATGAAATTTCTCTTCAGGCTTAAGCCTGGATCATTGTTCACAGTTTACAGCACCTAGAGAGAGATTTAAAAGTTGTAAATTTGGAAATAAATGTAATCTTAGGAGAGACTCCTCAAATATTACTATTTTTTTGCTTTTTTCCTTGAATAAAAATCACTTTCATATCCCTTTTTCTTTCTTTCCAAAAAAATCAGGTTGCAAACCTATTACAACAGTACTATGGCCATTTGCATGTGATCAAAATGCTATCTAACAATAATGTGTTAATTTCCCCTTGATAATATAGAAGATACTCTGTCCTGGATTTTCATGTCAAAAGAAACTGCTTTGAACCATAAGAACATTGTATACAACCACAGACACATTGCTTCTGTGATGACTAACTTTGATAGACTTGGCTCTTCTCAACAATGCAAGGTTCTAAGACAGCTCCAAAAGACTCATGATGGAAAAAGCTATCCGCATCCAGAGAAAGAATTATGGAATCTCAATGCAGATTGAAGCAAACTATTTGCTCTGTCTCCTTTTTCTTTTTCCTTTTCTTTTCTTTTCTCTTTTCTTTTCTTTTCTGTTCTTTTCTTTTCCCTTCTTTTCTTTTCTTTTTGGTTTTGTTACAACTTTCTCATCATTCATTTCATTGATTTTAATTCTTCTTTACAATTTGATTATTGGGAAAATAAGTTTAATGCAAAGGTATACATAGAACCTATATCAGATTACATGCTGTACTTGGAGGGGGGAGAGGGGAGGAGAGAGAGGTGGGGAAAATTTGGAACTCAAAAACTTTTGGAACTTACTGTTGTAAACTAAAAAAAAAAAAACAATTAATTAATAAAAAGTATTTTAAAAAAATTTTAGAAGGAACTGCTTTTTGAACTTTGGCATAGGTAGCAACAACAAACAAATACAATCAAAAACTGGTTCTGTTTTGCATTGACTCTTTCTAAATATATTTTTGTTGTCCTTAAATTTTATTAATTAGACTACAGTATAGAAGGTAATTTATAAATATTTCTTTCTGGCATGAGCATCCTTAGAGGCTGGAGGTAGTTGGATGGCACACTGGATAAAATGCTGGGGCTGAGGACAGGAAAGCCTCTTCCATTTAACTAGCTACCTGACTCTGGAAAATCACTTAAACTGTCTGCCTCAGTTTCCTCCACTATAAAATGGTGAGAAAAATAGCACCAATATAACACGATTGTTGTGAGGATCAAATGAGATAATATTTGCTACCTGCTTAGCACAGTGCATGATAGAGTGGTTCTTGCATATAGTTTCCTTCTTTTCTAGAACAGTTCTTAACCTTTTTGTCTGTATTTCATGGATCATTTGTATATGTGTTGCATGGATCATTTTGGCAGTCTGGTGAAGACTGTGGAGCCCCTTTTCAGAATAATATTAAATGTGTAAAATAAATGCACATGATTAAGTGGAAATGAATTTTATTAAAATACTCATAATTTAAAAAAAAACCCTCATAGACCTAAGGTAATGAATCCTCAATCTAAACAATTTCATTTTTTTAAATTTTCAGTCTAGATTTTATGATATTGTTATCGTTGGGGGTGGGGACAACTAGTGTTCAGTCTCTGATTCAGGACAAATAAGCAACTTATTTGTTGCATTTGGCCTGGGGCAGCTGTCTGGTACAAGAAAAGCTTAAGTGACTTAACCATGGTCACACTGCTAGTGGGTCAAAGACTTGATGTGAAACCAGCTCTTGATGCTGGGTCCAGCCCTCTGTTTACTAACACCAAGACAACTCTCTTACTACTATAACCATGGTAATTTTGTCTTCAATGGGCAAGATAGTTTTCTAAAATTTGATCACTACCAACTGAAAAAACAGTCTGCATAGAAATCTGTTTTCTGATTTTCATCCATTCCAAATATAATGTTGAAAGCATATGCTTATTATGTCTTTGAGGCAAAAGGAAGCCCAAACTTGCAACGTGGTTCAAGGGCTTTAGTCTACTGGTCGTCTTCAATTGAGCCCTTATATCCATGATAATCAAGTCCTGTATAACTCAGTGTTTTCAGAGAGATTGCCAATTAAGGATCTTTGTGGAAACTACAATATCTTCTCTGGCCCCAAAGAAACAGAGTGACTAATATATGCAGGCAACCTACTTTCTTGATGTTTACTGCTTGACAATCTCTCAGTTTGGCTTCAGTTCAAAAACTGCTGCCAAGAAGTATAAACAGATCCCTCTGCCTCCCGAGGGAACCTCACACGAATATACTGAAAAGCAGAATTTCACCCCAGAAAGAATGTGAATAGTCCCCATGGCTTTCCAATTGACCAACTGACACTAAACAAAGTCTCTTCTCCTACTTCTTTTCTCTGCAGGCTTCATTTCAATCCCATTAGGGCTTACTACTGACACTAGGATTATTTCTATTGTAATAAACAGAAATATTTATGGATCACCCATACAACATACCAAATGCAATTTAATAGGCCCCTTACCCACTGGCTTCATAGTATACATATGTTGTATGGTTATTTTATCAACTGACTGCATCAAGCTAACTGAAGATGTTCATTCAAAGACAGGTCCTTCCCAGATCTGAATACATGATCCTATAACTACTCCCTCCCTACTCATTGCCCTTCTCCTCAGTAGCTTCCCCCACTGCCTGGCCATGCATACAAAGGATTTTAACTTTTTCTTATCCAGAACTTATACCTCAAGCTACCTCCCTCCACCCTCCTTCTTTCCCCCAACACTGGTCAATGCCTCTCTCACATAAATCTTCCAGCCAAACATCAGTCACGAATCACTTTATTACCTGCTCCCTGGTCCTTTCCTCCACAACTTCCCCATGACCTCCTCCATTTTTGAAGAATGAATCATTCAACTCTTCCATTATTTTTGGATGGGATATATCAATCTACTCACCTATGAATCCAATCACTATCTCCATAACTATTGAGATCAAATGTCCTATCTTGCCTATGACTCTGCTATGTGTGTTGTCTTTCCCCCTAAGAATGAAAGCTCTTTAAGGGCAAACACTGTCATTGGTTTTGTCTCTGTATCACCAGAGCTTAGCACAGAACTTGTCATGAAGCCGGCTCTTAAAAACTGCTTTTTCATTCATTTCTCATTCATTGTTCATTAATTCGATCATTTACCTGGATTTAAATGCTAATCTGTGACTTATATCTGTAACTTCAGAGAAATCATTAAACTCTCTGGGAGTCAGTTATAGCATTTAAAAAAGAAGGCACTGGGTTGCATGACTTCAAAGGTCCTTCTAGTGATCTAAGTCTGATATTCTAAGTTAACCATTCCATTCACCAAATATCTATTAAGTATCTAATGTATAAAAACCAATGCAAAGACAAAGATAATAGTGGGAAAAGATCATTTTCCCTCCAGGACTTTATGTTCTAGGGAATAAATACATGCAAATAAGTGACTACTGAGTTCTTTAAGGAAAAAGGGAGCACTAACCGCTAATGGGGTCATGAAAAGATTTTTACCAGACAGTGGTATCTGAACTCAATTGGTAAATAAAAATATTCTAAGACATGAACATAATGACAAACTACATGATCAGCATGGGAGACAACCTCAATGAAGGCCAGAAGATGAAAATTGGAACGTTGGTTTGGAAGATACCTAGTAGGTCGTTTGGCTGGATAAAAAGAACATGAAAGGGGATAATATCAAATAAGAATGGAAAGGTAGGTTGGAGATGGACAAAGTGAACTTTAAATGTTAAGTTGAATAATTTGTACATTTTCCTTAAAGCTAGAGGGAGTTGATGAATATTCCAAAATCAGAAAGTAACATGGTCCTGCATGTACCTCAGGAAGGTTATTTTGATATCTGGGTGGAGGAAGGATTAGACAGGGGAAAGATTTGAATGAGGGAGGCCAAATAGGAGGTGAGAAAGGATGAAGGATGGAATTTGGATAATGCTTGGTTGAATATAATGAAAGTGTTGCATTCAAGTGATGAGGAAGAGGCAGAAGACTAGAGAAGATTTGAAAACATCCAACGGGGGAAAGAAGAGGAAAGAATCAGGGATGGTAGACTACAGAACTAGGTGACTAGATGAATGATTGTGACCTCAACAATGAAACATGAGTTTTGAAGTTGGGAAGAGGGCATTTAGGGAGGAAGAAAATGAATTCCATTTTGCATATTCAATTTGAGAAGCTCAGGGGTCATCCAGGTGGAGATGTTTAGTATTTGATAATGAGGGAACTGGGGATAAAGACTTTAGTAACCAAAGGCACAACCCTCAGCTCTCCCTTCATTGTAATGTAAAATTTTCATGACACTTAATCATTTAATTATGATTCAATGAATGGAAAACCCCAGAGGGTTTTCCTTCTCTCTCAGATTTTCCCAACAGTGACTCTCCATTTGCAAAAAAAAAAAAAAAAAAAAAAAAAAAAAAAACCATTTATGGCATCCATCATGATTTAAGCCACATCAGTGGCACCCTCCCCCTACACAACCTCATTGTATTCAATCTGGACCTTAATAATTAAGCCACAATTTTTTTTGAATTCCATACATTCCTGATGTCAAAAGATGTAAAAATCAAAAAGCAGTTCTTTCTTCACAAAATAATAATCACAGTCTCCATGTGATGCTCACACCTTCATTGTGAGTGTTTCATGATGGTTAGAGATGTAGCATTGTATGAAAGGGAGTTAGCATGATGTAGCATAAACAGCCATAGACTTAGCATCAGAAGATCTGGGTTCAAATCTTACTTCTATCACTTACTACCCATGTGCCTTGTCAGTAAATTATAGGATTGGATTACATGGTTTATGTGATGCCTTATAGCTCTGGACCTATAAGCCTATGGACTTCTAAAAGGCCTTTAGTTTCCTCATCTATAAAATTAGCGGTGCGGTACTAGTTCTCAACAATCCTTACCAAATCTGGAATCCAATGTTGAAGAGAGAAACAAACAAGCAAAAGAAAATTACATGCATCCTATATAAATTACTTACCAAGACTGCACATTACCTAGGTTTTCAGGTCATGACTATAAGTTGGAAAATGTCTTTAAATTATGGTTAATAACTACTTCCGTTACATTTACAATGAGAGCCATCTCCTTTCAAATAACTTCGTATGAGCTTGTGTCTCATGTTGTCATTGCTTCCCAGGAGGCAGCAGCTTTATCTTAGTGTCGATATGCCACGTGTCTGACTTGTTTTTCAATTAATAGTGAAAGATCATGCTGAGATATCCACTCTCATTCCCCCAGTTTCCCTGGAAACAATATCATGTCTTACTAAGATGTCTAGATGGGGTTAGCATGATGGAGAGAAGACTAGCCAAAAGAAGACTTAAAGGGTACAAAAGAGATACCTTTATGTATTTAAATTGTTGTCATATGTAGGAGGGACTTAACCTGCTTGGCTTTAGAGAGTAGAATTAGAGGCAGATGGGTGGATGTTGCAGAAAGACTGATTTAGGTTTGCTAAATACTTCCTAACAATAAGAGAATTTCCTAAAAATTAGGGCTATCCAAAAGTGAAACAGATCATCTCATGATGCAGTGGGTCCTTTTTCACTGGCAAAGACTGAATGATCACTTGGACAATATGTCATGGATGGGATTTTTTTTCTTTAGGTATCAGAGGGACTAGATGGCTTTCAATCTCCCTTCCAACTCTATGATTCTGTGTTTGTGTGATTCTGTGTTTATGCATCAATCGTGCCCATCCTGTAGTGACTGGCCATGCTTATCTCTGTGCGTACAGCAACATCCTGAGTCTGTAGCGCCCTTATCTGTTTCATACACCATTGGGTGAGCAAGCACTCACATTAGTTAGAGGAACTGGATTTTTGCTACTAATCCAAGGAGCTTGGCAAGGGAGGATCTATTTCCTTATGCAAACATTAACCCTCCACATCATGGTTGTAACCAGAATGGTTTTACTGGGACTAAGGGTATCATAACCTGTTGATACAGCTTACCCTTGATATCTCTCTTTTCTTTTCTTATAATTGATTAACTCCCAGGGGGCAGTTACTTATGTTCCTAATGAGAATGCTTCACAAAAATTACTTTTTTTTCCCTGCTAAAACCTTGCATTCTTTATCAAAGGGAGGATGCTCTACCAGATTCAACAACCAAAGTTAAAAGAAGAATTTAGAGAAACACTACAGATAAGAATCATTTATTTTTCAATCACTAACACTACACTACCCAAGGTTGTTTGTTTTTTTCTTTTTGGTTTCTTTATTTAATGTCATTGCAAGAGTGATGAATTGATTTACTCAATTAAAATGAATCAAACATAGATATCATAAAATATGTATACATGGAATTTGGGAGGCATTCTAAAAACGTGTTCTAGTTACTGATATTACTAAACAGAATGCATTTACAAGGAAAAAGAAATGCTAAAGTTACCCTTCTGTCCTGTCATTTAAAATTCATCTCATAGTCCAGATTCTAGAGGAATGCAGAACTTTTATGTTTTATTGGCATTCCCGATTGACACTCAATCCACTTCTCACTAGTCTCTTATATGGACCCATTGCTTTAGTCCAACTGATTTGCTTGCTATGTTCTGAACACATTCAAAATTCCATTTCAACTTTATGTCTTTCTTCATAATTTTACCTCCCAATAGGAAATCATCTCCACCTCCCAAACCTGGATAGCATAATTTCTCTCCATACTTCAATGAATATCCCAAATGCTCCCACTCCTGTTAAATTTTCTCTGACACCCCACATGCCTTTCCCAAAGAAATCTCAATCTCTTCTGGATTTCTGTAGCACTTTGCTAATGCCTCCCCATTTGCAATGTCATATGCCTACCTTTCATCATCATTATTATTATTATTAATTATTATTTTCCCTATTGGACTATGAATTCCATGAGAACAAGAGCAATGCCTTATTCACTCTTGCACCCTAGATATGACCTAGCACAGTGTCCTTTGTATGTAATTGTGATTCAATAATTAATGACATTATTTTAACATATTCTGCAGAGACAGGGTAATTCATTTTGTTATATATTTCTTGGGAGATATGTTTATCCACTTTCTGTGTTTCTGTTGTTTAGTGAGTTTATAAGTCAAACATTCTTCTCCAATATGCTTTTTTTGAGGGGATGGGATAGGAGTAAATATCTCAAATTTCTGGTGAACATCCATCATTGTTTCCTTGGTAATTAGGCTCAGGTTTTCAGGAGTATGTCATTTGGGGTTATATCTTGAATGCCTTCACTTTTCAGAATTGATTATTCTATTCCCTTCTCTTAGTCTCAATGGGCACAACATAGTCTTATGTAATTTGTATTTCTTTTCTTTTATATTTGAAAGTCTTTTAACTGGCTACTTACAGAATCTGTTTGGTTTTGGAATTACTCAATTTAAACACTATCTTGAAATTTTAATCACAGGTTATTGTTTTTTTTTTTAATTTGTATAGGAAATCAGAGGATTCTTTTGGTTGATGCCTTATTTTTTTCTGTATTCATCAATCCTGGACAATATTTATGTATTATTCCCTATATTGTATCCTTTAGGTTTTTCTATTTGCCAAGTGCTTCTTTCTCACTTATGATTTTTAATTAGTCTCTGTGAATCCTTTCTAAGACAGCAATGACTTTTACTTCTACCTCTTTATGTAGGATTAAAGGTGGAGTTTGTGTTTTGGGAAGAGTACTAGAAGCCTTGAGGTGACCTAACACAGGGACCTCTTGTAATAGAATGAAGTACCCCCCTCCTCCAAGTTCCCTTTTCTTTCTTACGTGACTCAGCAGAGTCAATGTCTGCTACTTGTTACAATGGCAAGAGGCAAAATCTGAACTACAATAGAAAAATGCACTTGTAGGACTCCGCTGCAAGCTAATGGGTTACATACATAGAGCATGGAGGCCAGTGGAGGTGGTGATTGAGCACTCAAAGCATTGATATTCTCCAGTGTTAATTCATAAAGGCATTTTGTCAAGCTTCTTCTTTTCTTGTCCTATGGATTAAACTCTGGCACATCCTCCCCCCTTTTTTTTGAGAGTTAGTGTAGACTTTAAAAAATATTATATCCATTTTTTTTGTCTTGTCAAATAGGTATGAAACAGTCACTATGGAAGAAACTAGTCTGTGTGGAAATAGTTATGGAAATTTATAGCTGATGGAATAATCCATACTGTCCCAAAGTGTTGAGTAATGGAGAGAAGTTTCTAGATGCATGGCATAGAGCTCTGAATCTCATCTGTATCCTGCTCAGCATTGTTATCAACAATTTGGATAAACAATTAGGAAATATACTTAACCAATAACACATAAATGACTCAGAGCTATGAGGGATATCATTTATAAATTGACTGTTAGGACCAAGTTTCCAAATAGTCAATAGATTGGTATATATGCTGAAACAAATGAGAATTTTAATAGGTATACATATAAATTACTGTATTTTACCTTCTGCAAGAAGCTTTCCCAGACCTCCCTAATTTTAGTGTTTTTCCTCTGAGATTTTCTCCAACCTAACCTGAAAATATTTTGTTTATATGTACTTATTTATATGTTGTGTCCCCCTTTACACTGTGAGGTCATTGAAAGCAGGGACTGTCTTTTGTCTTCCATTGTATCCCCAGTGCTTAGCCTGACATGTAGTAGTTACTTATAAAATGCTGATGACCAACAGAATGCTGACTTAGTAAATGAAGAACTTGCTAAATCCTCTCAGTGTCAATTTATCAACACAATACACACAGGAAAACTGCTGCTGACATATTGAGTACATTTTAATGAATAAATTGCTCTGGAAACAAAAAATGTAGTCTATGTGATAAATATATAGGTATATTGGTTTTGAACCTAGAGCTCAAAATGAGTCAATATGATATATTATGATATCATTGTCAAACAAAAAGCTTTGGTGTATTTTAGTAGAATTGAGGTTAACTTAAGGGATATTCCCATTGTAAATTATACTGATCAGAATAGACCTTACACACCATGCTATTATTTAGATCTTGACAAAAACAACTGCATCCAGGTGGAAGAATAGCCAGGTTTCTTAAGTGAAAAATCCTTGGAAGAGCTGAACTGAAGATGCTTAGTCTGGAGAACAGAATACTTAGGAAGGACCTATCTGCTTTCTTAAATATATAGATATGCATATAGATATACATATCTATATATATTTATATCTATACATATATGCACATGCATATACATATATACATACATCTGTGTATGCGTATATATATATATGTGTGTGTGTATGTGAGTATATATAGATATCTATATCTAGATATCTATATAGATATATACATGCTCACTGCTCAGTGAGCAGGAAACAATGGGCCAAAGGGCTTTCCCAATGTCTTATAACTTTCTTCTCTCTTCTCTTCTCTTCTCTTCTCTTCTCTTCTCTTCTCTTCTCTTCTCTTCTCTTCTCTTCTCTTCTCTTCTCTTCTTTGTTATGTTACCAAGTAATAAATAGGGGAGTTTGTAGATAGCACCTCCTCTCTCTCCCACCCTCAGTTTAGAAGCTTGTTATTTTAGTATTCATAAAGCATATAGAAAATCATTGATATTTCAAGGGATCTGTGAACTTGAATTTGAATAAAAATACATTCTTATTTTTGCTAACCTATAACTGAATTTGGCGTTTCTTCAACTATTTACAAACATTATTCTGAAGAGTACATAGAATTCATCAGGGACAAAGGGATCAGCAAGCAACAATATTAAGAACCTCTAATCTAGAAAATAAAATAGACCTTGCAGAAAATATGCAGCTTGAAGAATCACCCAGCATTTGCATTGAGTCTCTTTGAAAAAGCCAGTTAATCAGCATGCACTGCATAAATTATTATAGAAAATACCATAACTTCCTGTACACTTGGGCAATGCCATTTAAATATAGAGGATCAATGACATAGAGAAATGTGGCAAGGTTGTATAAGAAGCATGTGTTCTTCAACTATTTCTGGAAATGAAATAATTCTTTAATTACAGTAAATCCAAGTTCTCATTCATTTTCCCTGTAAGTACAAACAAAACAAACAGAATGAAAAGCCTCTAAAATTTCCTCAGTGCATTGCAATCCAAAACATCTTGGGGAAGGAAACATTTTAAAATATATTTCAAGAAAGGCTTACTAAAAATACTCAGCCTGGGTATGGGTGACCTTTTGCAGGCAAGGTGGCCTGCATCTTTAATTCTGTGATTCAAAGGGCCAAATTAAATCATCCCAGTAGCTCCTATTATCATAAATATCAGTACATCAATCAGAAGCAGAGGAGGACAAAGAGACTTTCTGACTACAGATGCTACAGAATCAGTTCTGTTGCTCTGTAAAATTTTCATTTAAAAAAATCTCAATAGCTGCTCTAGCAAACTAGCTTCGAAGTCAAGGGTCACATCATCAAGTGACAGCTAGATATCTTTAGGGAGGCAGAAACCAAGAAAAAAGCATTCTTTATATCTTGCAACCACAAAGCCCCAATTAATTTGGTGCCAACTCAGCTATACAAACACCAAAGTAATATTAATAAGTTAAACTATTAAAAGTGGACTTTTAATGGAGCCAATATGATACTAATATTAAGGCCTAACCATAGTATGAAATACACACATAGACACACACACGCACGCACACACACACACACACATACACACACACACACACTCACACAGGATGTGAGGATGTGTCTATTTCACTTCTTCACTTCACTTTCCATGGATTAAAAAAAAAGAAACACAATTGCCTCAATGAATGATTTGGGACCTAAGGCTAAAATCTCCCACCTCCACTTATATTGGGAAATATTCAATATTCTACATGTGCAGAATTTTCTTTGTAGTAAACTAAAATTATTTTCTATATGTTTTATGAATACTAAAATAACAAGCTTCTAAACTGAGGGTGGGAGAGAGGGGAGAAGCTATCTACAAACTCCCCTCTTTATTACTTGGTAACATTACAAAGAAAAGCCTGCAATATAAAGTGAAATGAAAATTTCAGGCAATTATCTAGACTATTCATATAATTCATTCAATATCCTCTGGTAAAGAGAGGGTATTAGAAACTGAATAATAAGTGTAGGGAGCCTAGATCCAAATGCCTAATGGCTTTATCCATCCTCCACTTCTCTGAGTCTATAGAAGAAAAACAGATCAATGATTTGTGAAATAAGAAGGCAGGGCAGAATTTTCCACGTGAGACAAAGAGCAAGAAGGAACCTTCAGTTGGGATAAAGGAGACGGTGGCTCAGGCGTATTGATCTGATGGTGAACAGTGGAAAACTCATCACTGTGGACGATCTGGTCACTTAATTCCAATCCAACCACCAGTTATATGGAAGTATTGTCTACTATGAAGAAGGCAATGTGCAAGGCAATAAGGATGAGACTCGGTCAATCAGCATCAAAGTTATATACTGAGACTTGTCCTATTCAGATATTATTTAAAAACTGAGGAAGATGGAATGGAGAGAGGATAGACTCAGGACCGGGGACCCATTCTTGAGGGAATTGCAATAGTCCAAATGAAATGTTCTATGATGAAGACCTAAAGTAGGATGTTGGGAAAAGAGAGAGGAGACAGATGGGAGAGAGGGTATGGCGGTCAGAATGCCAGCAATAAGATGGGGAAACTGTGGACAGGATAACTTATAAAAAGTGAAGAATAAATAATGATTCTGAGATTGAGAATCAGGGTGACAAAAGGGCAGGAGATGTCCTCCAGAGAAAAAGGGAAGTTTGTATTAGGGGTGTATTTTGGTGGATGGGGTCAAAATCTTGGGGGGTTTTGTGTTTATTTGGTTTTTTAATGCTGATGTTTAGATATCCATGGTTTACTCAATAGAAAGTGTCCAATAAGCAACTGGACATGTTAGCTTAGAGCTGAGAAGAGAAACTGATTCATGATAAAAATATTTGTGCATCTTCCATATCAAGATGTTAATTGAAATTTGAGCTAATGAGTTCACAAAGAGAGTTTATATAGAGGCAGAAGAGAAGACGGTCCAGAAAAGAACCTTAGTGGAACCCCATCATTTGATGGCAAGGTATAGATGATGATCTAGCGAACTACACTAGAACGACAGGTTAGGTAAAGAGGAAAAGAACCAGGAGACAGAACTGTTAAGAAAGTAGAGGAAAGAGATGGTATTCAGAAAAGAGGCTAGTCAATGCCACAGAAAAGATAAAAACCATGAGACCTGTGAAACAGACGTTGGATTTAGCAATTACGAAGTCATCGGTAACCTTGGAGAGAATAGTGTGAGTTGAGTGGCTGGAATTAGAGCTGGAAAGGATCTTAGAGGCCATCTAGACCCACCTCGGCTTCTAGGTAACTCAGTAGATACAGTGATGGTTCTGGAGTAAGCAAAACCTGAGTACAAATCTGGCCTCAGACAGTTACTAGCTGTGTGATCCTGAGCAACTCATTTAACTGTGTTTGCCTCAGTTTCTTCATCTGGGAAAACCAGCTGCAGAAAGAAATAGCAAACCACTCCAGTATCCTTGCCAAGGAAACCCAAAATAAGGTTTGACAAGAATTGGACATGATTAAAATGAATGAACAAGAAGAGACCAACCTCATTCTAGAAATAAGGAATATGAGGATCAGACAGGTAAAATGATTTGCCTAGGCCCACTCAGTTAATGTCACAGATGGAATCTTAATCCAGGTCTTCATGACTCCGAGGATTTTTAAATATGAAAGACATCTGGGCATGTTTACAGGAAAAAGGGAAGGAGCCAAGGGATAGAGAAAGATTGAAGAGTTTAAAGGGACGAGTTCATCAAAGAAGTAAGCCTGAGGAGACTGGAAGGGATGGAATTAATCATCGTAGTAGCACCAACAATGTGCGTTTAAGTAGGCCTTAAAAGTTCACAAACCTCTTTACATAGATTATTTCAATTGATGCTTATAGCAACCCTTTGATGTAGGCATTATTGTTATTATTATCTTTATTATTGTCAGCAACAGCACATTACAGATGAGGAAACCAATGCTTAGGAAACTACAGCATCATTTGGCTTCTAAGCGACTGAGGAAAGACTTGAACCCAGATCTATCCACTAGGCTGATCAAACCAAAAAAAGGGATAACATTTTCCTTTGAATTTAGGGCAAGAAAAGGATTAGAAGGTGATACTAAAGGACTTTTAGGTAAGCATTTGATAAAGTGTCTTAAGTTTCCTTGGTAAATTACGAGGTCTGATGCCCAAAGGGGTAACATAGATAGCTTGAGAAACTTTAGAATAGAGGCTCTTGGGAATACTATTGGTAATACAGAAGTTCCTGAAAACTGGGGAGAAGGTTTCCTTTGAGTAGCAGTTCAGAAGGCATATGACAAGGGACTGAGAAGTGAGGGGGAAAACAGGAAATGGCAGCAAGAACATAAGTGGTTTTTTTTTGTTTTAACACAGAGAAAGTCTGTTTAAGAGGAGATCTAAAGGCCCTTGTCTTCCTATTTTAAATATTATTCTTGCTAACTAGGTGGTAATTGGCCACCTGAGTGAGCTGGTGGGGAAAAGGGGACAATCTAATGATCTTCTCCATCCATCTTCCTCTCTCCTTTACCATATTTGTCTTGCCTCAGAACACATTTAACTTTGTACTTCTATGTGTCTCTTTGTCATGATGGTGGATGGGGCCAAGAGACCATCCTACCTGCCAACTTGACCTCTTTGTTATGGGAGGATTGGTTGACAGAAGGGACTACATCTTCTACCTCCATCTTCTGCCACACTCTGCACTCACTCAGCAACTGTGGGTTGGGGCGAAGGGTGTGTAATGGCAACCACACTGGCATACCCAGGATGGATGCTAGTGCAGGTTCTTTTATCTGCTTTACTAAGGAAAGATAGCTGTTTCAGGGGTCAACAATCTTTCTTTTTTAATCACATAAAATACAAACACAGGAAATACAGAAAATAGATATAAAGACCAACAGACAGGGCTCTATTGACTGAAATCAAAGTTTTACATCCACCACTGAATTGAGAGAGCCTTTACCTCTGAGGAGTCGGGGAGCTCTGAACATATGGACACTCTGAGTCTCAACCAGAGTATCACAACATCTTTCTCATAAGCAAGTCCCCAAAGCAAAACCTCACCTCTCAGAATATATATTCTTTTGGCTCACTGACTAATTAGAAATTAACAAAAGGTGTGCAAGCTTTCCTACACCCAAGCTTCCTTTAATGGACTCCACATGAGGCCTATTAATGGGGGGGGGGGGGAAGATGTCATTCCCCATTAACTTTACTGGGTAGGGAGCAACTTTTTTCAGTCAGGCCCAATCAAATTCCTGTGTCTCATACAAGAATTTTCTGGTGCTGCCTCTCCCACTTACTGACCTCAAGACTGAGTTTGATTAATTCTCAATCAATATCTCTGATAGGACAACACCATGATGCTTTCCCCTTCCTGATGCTGAGGATTAGCAATGAGAGAAGGGGTACATAGGATGATAGCATTATCAGAGGTGGAAGGAACCTTAGAGGTCATCATATATAATCCTATAATTTCAAAGAAGAGCAAATAGTGGCCCAGAAAATTGAGTAATTTGCTTAAGGATACATAGAGACACTATTGAAACTCAGGTTTTCTGTGTCTTAACTTTCAACACCTGCCATCCCCACACCTAACCTGTCACCCCTGCCCCAACTCCAGACATGATCTCCTGCTATGAAATATGAATTGACTACCTGAATATGCCATGTCATGCCAATAGGATAGTGTGGTGATGATGTGATTAAAAATCTTCCCTACCTATTCAATAGGGTCTTTACTTACACCATTTGCTTACTAGGTGTGAAGCCCCAGGCCCACATACTTTTACTAATTAGGTCACAAGAGGTGTGAAGCCCTCAGGGCCTTAAGGAGAGGTTTTAAGACCAGAGCCAATTGTATGTGCACTGAGTTCTAGCCAATCAGATGTCAGCTAGAACTGTATATAAGGAGAGTCCAGAATGTGAGAAAAGCAAAATTGAGAAGTAGACATCAAGAAGACACTGAAGCAGCAGACACCAAGAGGGTGTTGAAGAGCAGACATTGAGAGAGTCAGCATAGAGAGAGACTGCAGAGCAGAGAGTGAAGACCAGAGAGTGGTGGAGATCAAAGAACTGAGAATCTACAACATTGAGAGATTGGAGAACTGAGAATTCAGGAGACTGCAAGGACTTTCAGAACTGCAGGAGAGGACTCAAGCAAGCAGACAGTTAGGATTCGTGACTGATTGTTTACGGAAGGCTCTAGCAGCGGGAAGATTACAGGATGATTTAGTTCCTTGCTATAATACTGTGTTATAATTTCCTTGTTGTTGCATTGAGGTGGGTTTGCTGGTTTTGGAATATAATTACTGCTATATTGAATTGGAGTTATTGGTCTTGGGATTTAGTGTCTGTTGTCTGGTGTCTAAATAAATGTTATACTTCCTCTGCCTTCTTCCTCAAGAGTTTTTCATACTTCATGATTCCGAACCATACAGGCATGATCATGGTCATCCTCAAGGTCATGAATCTTGCCTTACTGATACACATAGGAAGGTGGGCAACTTTATATTAGAGTGTTGGATGAAAATTAACTAATTACAGTGCTAGAGAGGACAGATACCTATAATTTTAAAACAATAAAAATATGATAGATGCCAGAAAAGAGTTACAGAAAGCATGCAATAGGAATCCAAAGGATCATAGATTTAGAATTCAAAAAGACATCAAAGGCCAGGAGAAAATCAAATAACCTTTGACACATAATGGTTATGTGAATGTAGGTAAGTCATTGAAACTCAGTGCTCTAGGAAACTATAGCTGTACATTTTAGAGAAGATGTCAATCTGCTTTGGGAGAAATGCCCAAAACTAATGCTATCACCGGGCCCCTCCCCATCTCTTTTACACTCTGATCTTTATTCACAAAAGTAAATAAGGGTGATCACCTCCCTCAAGGGGGCTAGAGTCTAATGAGGGAGGGGTAGAGGAAAAAGTAGGAATTAAATCTAATGTAATATTTACTCTAATCTGACAAGCACTCATTAAATAATTACTATGTGCAAGGCCTTATGCTAGGTTCTGGAGTTAAAAAGTCCATTTCAAATCCACATAATATGTAGCTATTTTCATATATAAATATGTTTTTTACATATATAAATGCATTGGAGACTGAGTGGTTAAGCATGCCCTTGGGTTATACACAATTATTACAATGTGATCCCCAAAGGAAACTTTGAGATTAAAAAAAATCTTCACTTGAGCTATGTATGTCTTCTCAGGTCAAATAATATGGGAAATATAGCAATTATCTAAATAATTTAACAAAATCATTTTCTTATCCCCTCTACATCATACTTCAGGTTGAAGATAGAGTGGGGGGAGGGGGCACATTTCCCAAATCTAAATCTACTCAATTTGAATTATCATCCCTGGAATTTGGATTCTCTTACTGATTTTCTAGTTTTTGAAAGATAATTTACTATTTGTTGTTTCCTACAGTAATCATTATTTTAATATACTTAGAGGAGCTGAAGATAAAATAAAAGTGTTCATTTAGTCTAGAAAAACCTTCACGTTTTCCAGTGAATAGCAGTATGTAGTAAGTGACTATTCATACAATGTTTTGCAAATTACATTTTCTCTTGTCATTCTTTACACATCAATGCACTAAATTAATGAAGTTTCCAAGGGACATAACAATCACGAAAAAAGATTTTGAAAGAGTTTAATAAATTGTATCAAACATAGAACATGTAGGGTAGAAATTATAATTAATAAAAACAGAAATTTAACACCACCTTAAAAAAGGAGTCAGAATTCCCAGAAAGCAACACATGGGGCTAATGCAAAAATCAATGTTCACTGCACTGGTTGCTTGCAAAATTAGACAATTAATCCTGTGTAAACTAACCTATCAGGAAAGCACACTGCAGGGTTGCTGATCACTATTATGCAGTGCAATGTATTAAGGAAGTAGCACTTTAATGAGATCCCCAGAGAGTGTCTGGACTTGAAAATTTTTCTCCCTTTAAGAACATTTTTACTCAATGTAGCTGACATTACTTTCCATATGTGAAACACATATGCTCAAGTGTACCATCACGCCAGTTATGAACAACTAGGCAAGCGTTGCTCATCTCAAAGACAAAATGATCCTGTGAGAACGGGCTTAAAGAAATTGATAAATAAATGGACAGAAAGGCATACAGACAGTGGATAGATAGATAGTTTAGTTACCTCTTGGATGAATATAAATATTGCGTGTCCCAAAAGTCTTAGGACATTTTTAAGCTATAATAGCTTAAAACTGCTCTAAACTATTAAAGCTTAAAACTATCCTAAGATTTTTGGGACACTCTGTATAAATGTGCATGTAAAACATAATCCTGAAATTTACACATTCAAAATGCCATTTTGTCCTGCTTAAGAGCGTTTCTGCAATCTCTAGCAATCATGTATTCCAGTGGCTTCACAGGGACTAATGAACCATTTAAAGAAATTACATTACTTCAGTAATATATCCTGACTCTATATGTAATGCACGTATATCCCTGTGCATATAAGAAAATGCATCATGGTATTTTCATAATTGTAGTTTCTATAATTCTTAAGATGTAAAGAGATGCCTTGATACACACACAGTAAGCAGAGTCTATTCATAAATGTGTATCACCTAAAAAACAGCCTCAGCAGTTCTTCTAACAGAATTGTTTATCTTATTTGCATACACCTAACTGGAACAAAATTTTTACCAAGACCAAAACAGTTCAGTACTAAGAACTACATATCCAGTCTAATAACATCTTTAATGTAGGGATAATCTCATTGTCTGAGCCTCAATGTTATATTCCTGTCTACAGGGTTATTATATTATAGATCAAATCCTTCCAGACTGTCCCTTCAAATTCATTTCTTATATCATCAATGCCTATAAATGCATATTCAGAAAATCAGATAGAAATTAGATGCATTAAATTTTAGAAAGGGAAAGAAGCCTAAGGAAGATTACATGTAATAAATCTCCACTGGGGGTGGAGTGGAGAGAAAGAGACAGAGATAGAGAGAGAGAAAGAGTCAAAGAGAGAGAGAAGGGGAGACAGAGTCAGACAGAGAAACAAAGTCAGAGAGAAAGGAGGAGGTGAGAGAGAGAGAGACAGAGACAGAGAGACACAGACAAAGACAGACAGATGGAGAGAGAGACAGAGAGAGACAGAGACAGAGACAGAGACAGACAGAGAGAAACAGAGAGAGACAGAGAGAGGCAGAGATATACAGAGAGAGAGAGAGAGAGAGAGAGAGAGAGAGAGAGAGAGAGAGAGAGAGAGAGAGAGAGAATGTTAAGTGTTAAGGCCTGAGAAGTGTAGTTGAATGTGAGAGTAAGCCACCATCCTCTCTGACATGGATTCTCTCTTCTCATTTGCTTTGCCTCCACTGCTAATAGCAAGCCTATGAGTGTTCAGAGGCTCTAACAATATTTTTTAAATGAGAAAACAGAAAGAAGAGAAATATACAAGTTAAGAAGAGAGAGAAAGAGCCATGCAAAAGGGGGGCAGAGAGGAGAGGAGATAGCAATAAAAATGCAAAACTCAAAAAGAAGAAAAGAACTGAGTAAAAATTGAGGACTGACCACTGAGAAGAAATGTATTGGACAGCAGCTCATATTTTAAGTTTCTGTATCATTTAGCTATTATCTCCTTTCCTTCAACCATTTCTAATCATTAACTCATTGAGACTCCATTTGGCAGAATTTTCCCATGTCCCCTCTCTCCTTTATCTTCAACTAACATTTACAGTCAGCTATGATTGGTTTCCTTTGCAACCATATACACTTTATTTTATGCCTTTAAAAGCATTATCCTGAGAAGGGATCCAGTAACTCCTCAGAACACTGCCCAAGGGTCCATGACACAATAAAGATAAAAATCCTCCCCCCATTAACATCCTTAAGATGCCAAAGTCATTCACCCTCAGCATAGAAAGCCAAACCTCCAGTCAATGGGCACTTCAGAGCATGACAAAAATCTGGGGTTGCTGGGCATGAGCATTACTAGCTTTACTATAAGCATTAAATAGTATTTATTATGTGCGCACATGCATAGTGCTGTGCTAGACACAAACCTTCCAGGAACTAATTTATCAGTTGGTATTTCTGTTTCATAATGAGCTCCCAACATAGCTTTTTCAGAGAGGCAATTAAGGCAGCAGGAAAAAGGAAAATCAAAGATGTCTAAAAAGCTCAGCCTCAGATTGGGCTCAAAGGATGGTATCTCACAGGTAAAGAGATAAAGATAAGGGGATATATTATTACTAAATGTCTTGGTTTTTCTTCAACACCTGCCATATTATACTTCTTTTTTCACATGAAAAATTAATATTAAGTAAGCATGAATCCTCCCAAAATATCTGCTGTTAGAATTGTTCATCTACAGTATTTAGGTGGGGGAAGGGGGAGAGATGTCATATGAATTTCACCTTTTGACAAATGTTGCACCTTCTTGTTCAGAAGGAAAATATTATGACAAGACAAAAGGAAGCTTCCTTATTCTGTTTTATAAACCTTTCAACATGAAGCTTTCTCAATATGCATAGATACACACACACACATTCCTTTCTGTGGACATTTTTTTTGTTCTGCAAAAAAAGCATTTATTTTCTCTGAAGGTCCAATAAATCATGGATGTTTTCAACTCAAAACAATTCTCTATAAAAGGTCATAGAACTATAGCTGGGTAAAACAAGTCAGCAAACTGCTAATAACCCCTTCGTGGATGTATTTTTAAACAACATATCTTTACGTCATTTTTCATGGTAGCAAAATCCCTGGGTGTTTTAAAAGCAATTTCTTTTGTGCATATTACAAGAGAGTTTATGAACCATTTTTGGGCTGCTATGCTACTAATCTCTCATTTTTGACCATTGTCACTCAGCCTCCCTTAATTTGTTCCCTCATCCTTTTATTGTTTTATGTTTATTTTCTGTGTCCCTTCCTCCTATCCTCACCTCATTTAGAATATAAACTCCTTAGGCATCTACCTCACAGGGTTCTTAGGAAGATCAAATCGGAAAACATTTGTAAAGCACTTAGCACGGGGCCTAGAAAACAGTTGTTGTTGAGTCATCTCAGTGATGTTTGACTCTTCGTGACCCCATTTGGGGTTTTCTTGGCAAAGACACTGAAATGCTTCAACATTTCCTTCTCCAGATCATTTTATTGATGGGGAATGGAGGATTAAGTGACTTACTCCAGGTCGTACATCTAATGAATGTCTGAGGCTGAATTTGAACTCAAATACACCTGATTCTAGATCAGTCTTCCATCCACTGCATTACCTAGCTGCCCCTGAAAGATAGCAGGCTTTGTGTAAATGCTCATGCCCCCTACCGCTTTCCTTTCTTTAAGGGCAAGGACTATGTTCCTTTCTGTGTTTGAATCCCTAGTACTTAGCAAATACCTAGAACATAGTAAGTGCTTAATTAATGTTTAGTAAGTGAATGAATGAATGCATATAAATGCTACAAACAGTTGGTTGTGAGTGCAAAATTTTCTTAATCATCTTGTACTTTAGTTAAGTGAGCTGAACGTCTGCTCTTCAAATAACTATCTTAATAATTACAAATGCAAAAGGTGATTTGATACTGTCTCATTCAAGTACTCGTATGAAATGTGGTTCGAAGTGTTTCACACAGACCTATAACTATGGTGAGACTACTGCAACATTTACCCAGAACACTGACATTTAGATGTCACCAACACACCTTCACTTTCTCAACAGGGGCAAATAATTACACTTACCTAGAGTTTCTTGTTCCATGTAAACTTGCATACTAAGGTCTGAGAACTTTTCCCCCACAACTAAATCTGTCTTTATTGCTTTGAACCTAGTCTTAGGGCTTCAAATGGGCAAGATACCATTTGATAAAAGTGCATACAATAAGTTCCTTTTCCATATAATACATCTTTGAATGGAATTTGGGAAGACAGAGTGGTAAATGAATTCTCTGCTGGCAGAAGAATTCTCACAAATAGCATTCAGAAGCCTAGTGAAAGAAACAATGCCAAAATACATTTTCTGGCCACCCATACTACTACATGTTTTGCTTTTGTAACATTTCTCGTATGCATCCTCTTTTCTCCTCTGATACTGCCACCACCCTGGTGTGGGCTCCCGTTACTTCACATGTGGATTCTTTCAATAGCCTTCTGGTTGGTCTCCCTACCTCAGGTGTCTCTCCACTCCAGCCTATTCTCCACTCAGCAGTCAGATTGATCTTCCTAAAGAATGTCTGACTGTCTCACTCCCCTGATCAATAAACTCCAGTCGCTCCCTATCACTTTCAGGATTAAGTATAAAATCCCATTTTGGTATTCAAAGACTTCTATAACCTGACCCTCTCCTACTTTTCCAGTCTGCTTACACCATACTCCCCCCTTTCAAGCTCTGCTATCCAGTGACATTGGCCTCCCTACTCTTCCTTGTACCTGATACTCCAACTCCTGACTCCATTTTCAGTGGCTGGCTCCTATGCTTTGAATCTTCACCTCCTCCATATCTGTTTTCTGTCCTCACTTGTTCCCTTCAAATCCCAACTAAAATGTCATCTTCAACAGCAAATCTTTCATTATCTCCCTTAAGAGTAATAACTTTCTCTGAGATGACATACAATTTATCTGTCTATATCTTATTCTTGCCTTAATCCACTTGAAAAGGAAATGGCAAACCACTCCAGTATCCTTGCCAAGAAAATTCAATGGACAGTATGGTCCACAGGGTCATGAAGAGTTGGACACAACTAGACTGAACGACAACAATTCTTTTTCTTACATAGTTGCTTACATGTAGTCTTTCCTTTCAGACTTCAGAGGGTAAGGACTTTTAAAAAAAATATTTGGGTGGGGGATATTGCTGTTGTTTGCCTTTCTTTGTATCCCCAGTGGTTAGCACAGAGTATGGCACATAGTAAGTACTTCGTAAATACTTGTCAACTGACTTATTAAGTATCATGATTGTCTATTTCTCCATGTCTGCTCTGATCACTAAAAATTGCTTGCCATCTATTGTAAGGATTCAATGGAAAATTTAAGGAAAAATTTCAAAATATTTATTTTTTAAAAAATATATTAGTACAGATTTAAAAGTGAACCTCTCCAAGTTATTAAGACAAAGAGGTCAATAGAGCATTCAAAATTCACTTAAGATTCTTACAATTGAGATTTCAGTGAAAAATGACTTGGATCTCTCACATACTTATTGCTGGACTGTCATAAGAATAAATGAAGTAGGTTCTCCAAGGACAGAGAGAATAAATCAGACATCTCCTCCGGGGCTATACGTACTTACACTGGAGCCTCACTCTAATGTGGCTGATGGTAGCCTAGAATTTAGTGAAGGAGCGACGCTTTTAGACCACACCCATTGGATCACAAGTCTGGAACTGGAAGGACCCTCAGAGGTCAGGATGTCAGGAGTCAGTCCATAAGCATTTATTACGGGTTTACTGTGTGTCAAACACTGCCCTAAATGTTGAGGGTAGGAAGAAAGGCAAAATGATAGCTAGAAAGGGAGGCAGCTGGTAGAGCAGTGGATAGAGCACTGGCCCTACAGTTAAAAAGACCTGAGTTCATCTCTGGCCTCAGACACTTACTATCTGTGTGACCCTTGGTGAGCTCCTTTATCTCGGTTTTCTTAACTGTCAAATGGGGATAACGATAGCACCTGCCTCTCAGGGTCGTCTTGAGGATAAAGTGAGATCAAAGTTGTAAAACGTGTTTAGCATGTAGGTGCTATATAAATGCTGATTCCTTTCCCCTATAGATTACATTCAGATTAGTGAAGACAATAAACAAAAGGGACCTGAAAAGTGGGGATGGAGGAGGAGGGCTGCAGAGCACAGAGTCAGAGGCTGTTTTATCCAACTCCCTCATTTTACAGATGAGGAAAATGAGGCCCAGGAAAGTTAAGTGGCTTGTCTAAGGTCACACAGATATCATCAGTGGGTAAGAATTGAAACCAAATCATCTACAAAGTTATAATGGATGATAAAGAGGTTAAGTGACTTGATCAAGGTCACCTAGTTAGAATGTTTCAGAGGAAGGACTTGAACTTGATTCTTACTGCTTTTCTAGCCAATGTATGATAACAAAGCCTAAAGCAATACGTTCGGGAATGCTTGTCCGTAGAATACAATCCACTGCCTCTCAGGTTGTTGTGAATCTCAAATGAGAAGATGCAGGTAGAGTACTTTGCGACTTTAAAATATGAAACAAACAGCAGTTGTTGTAATTATGTTACCTTGTTCTCTCTTTATTTCCTGTGTTACTTAGATCCCCAGATACCCTAAAAGCTTCTTGAGTACAAGGATCCTAGCATCCCATTTGACATCTATCACATATAATATGTAGTACCTCAGTAGATGTCCTATAAATGAATGATGCACCCAAATGTCATCTTACCACAACACATAACTCTGAAGTCATAGTAATGTAAACACAGAAAGGCCCACATGAATAGAGAAAACATTGATCAGCTTGGTGGCCCCAACCCAGCTACTTACTGTCTTGGTAAGCCATTAAATTCTGTCGATCTCAGTTTCCTCATCTCGAAAATGAGATGTTTGGTCACACTGATCTCTAAGGTCTCCCTGTAGCTCTCGTTATGATACTAACAATAATTTTTTTTTATTGGCTCACTTTTATTGGCTCTTGCCCTAAAAAGATGAGCTATACGATATATTTTTTCCTTTGCCTTTTCCAGAAAATTCATAATGGGAAAAAATAGCAGTCTCCCCCAACCTGACTCTTACTTGTTATTCTTGAGTTACTTGAGTTGTGTCTGGCTCTTCCTGACCCCATTTGGGGGTTTCTTGTAAAGATCCTAGAGTGGATTGCCATTTCCTTTTCCAGCTCATTTTTCAGATGAAGAAACTGAAGCAAACAGGATTAAGTGACTTACCTAAGGTCACACAGCTAGTAGGTGTCTGAGGCCGATTTGAACTCAGGAAGGTAAGTCCTTCTGACTCTAGGCCCAGTACTTCATTCACGGAGCCACCTACCTGCCCCACCCTGACTCTATACCACCACCCCCCTTTTATTTTGAGGGGAGGCAGATCTGTGATTTTATTAGTCAGGGAACTTCCCAATGTAGAAAATCCCTCCAAAAAAGATTACCAATTCATCCATAATTTAGGATTCTAGATTTAGAACCTAAAGGGACCATAAACGTCATCAAGTTCAATCCATTTATTTTACCTTTGAGAACACTGAGGACTAGACAGATGATAAAAGATGAGAACAAGTTTACATGGCTAATAAGTAGCAAAGCAAATATTTGTACCTAGATCATCATGTTTTGATTCCAAGTCCCTTTTCACTACAACAAAACTACCTACACTTAGAGTCTTAGATCTTCCTAGGTCAACAGAAACGTGGGACCTGAACAGGTCTTTCTGAAAAAAAATAATAGCCAGCTCTCTATCCATGAACCATGTTGTCTCTACTAAATATACACAATTTTTCATCCTACTGGATTTTTTATTTTATTGCTGAAAAGGCATCCTTGTGCAGAGATTCCCTCTACTAATGCAAATAGATAACATTTCTTTATATTATAATTTGAGAGTTTTGCCTACATGACCGGGAAGTTAAATGACCTGAATCACACAGCTAGTATTCACTGGAATCAGATTAAGACAGATCTTAACTTGCTTAGGGACTCAGGACTTTTTACAGAGGAGGCTATTGAAAATGTAAGGGTTTAGAGGAAATAAAATAAGCTTTTTTCTCTCTATTTTTCCTCCTGAAAATGATTTCTAAACTGATGATCAAGCTAACCTGCAACTAATTGAACCCAAAGAATTTAATCTAAATGCTGAAGTTGCATGAATTTTAGGTTTTTATATCTTATCTTTGCAGCACTCCTGGCAATGTGTAATCTGGCTTGAGATCTTCCCACCCTATTGAATAGCTCATAGGTTTGGGGCTTCTATGAAAGATGGGCTAAAAAATCATGAAATGAAGGTATAGCTTCTACATATTCCCAATTTCCCAAAAGGCTGTGCTCAGCAAGCCTAAAATAATATCTTCAGCAACCTTTGCCTATAGAATACAGTTCACTTCATCAGTGTCAAAAGAACTGTGTGGAAGCATTCTTGTTTCACACTCAGCCAGTGTTCACTGTGTTGCCTGTGGCATCTCAAATCTGATAAGAGTAAGAGTACCAAATGCCATTTTCAGTCAATATGCATGTGGGGTTAGCAGTGAGGAGTGAGCTGGAATATTTTGGTTAAAACTCTATCCTACTTACAATGATCACAGAAACCTTTCTTCTCTTGAATCTTAAGGTGTAAGAGACATTTCAAAGGGCAGACACCTATCTATAAGCCAAGTTCCCAAAAGAATGTGAGCTTCTTGAGGTGAGGGAGACCACTTAGCACACTAGTAGATTCTTTTAAAAATACATAATTTTAATTTATGGAATAAAACAAGCATTCCCATAACATAGTATAATAAAAAATTATTGTACATGAAACTGCAAATCTGCCATGCACAACTTGCTATTTCTTTCAAATTTACAACAAAATTATCATGTAAATTTCATTTCTTTTTTTTTTAATTTCACTCTCCCACCCTGCCCTAGAGATGGCCACCATACACACACTCACACACACACACGCAATGTCTATGAATAAATATCTATTATATGTATATATATGTATATATGAGTATATGTGTGTATACATATATAATTATTCTATACATACTTCTATTTATGAGTTCTTTCTCTGGATGCAGATAGCGACTTTCTTCATATGTCCTTTATAGATAATTTGAGTATTTATAATCTACAAAATGACTTATTGGCTCAATGTCATTCTTAAAACAATATTGCTATTACCGTATACAATATCATATTGGTTCTGCTCATTTCCCTCTTCATTATTTCTTGCAAGTCTTTCTATGTTATTCTAAATTCATTGTCATCATTTCTTATAGCACAGTAATATCTCATCACAATCACATACACCAATTTGTTCAACCATTCCCCAATTATAAAATCCCAGTAATAGCTTTTAATAAGTACTTGCTGCATAAAGGAATGAGTAATAAAACACTTAAATTTGTAAACTAAATAAAATCCTAAGATATTTGTTGTATTTTTTCTTAACAATATTAAAAAGTTGGGTATTTTTTTAAAGAAAAGATTATTCAACTCAAATGTATATTTCCATTAAGAGAGTAGTAACATAGTCCATAGGTTTGGTTTTTAATATGTCCTCAATTGTCTAATTTCATTGACATTAATCATAATGAAGGTTACCTATAATAAGCATAGTACCTGAAACATGATTAGCCCTTAATAATTGCCTGTTGATTGATTGAGAATAATATTTTTTAATCAGACAGATATTTATTTGACTTTGATATATCAATAGAACACTGCTGTGGAAATGAATTCTCCTAAAACATATTAATTTATTCTTTAAAGCTCATATAGATTTATATTGCCTGACTTAGTGATGGAAATAGATCTCAAAATTCTATTTTTTTTTCTTCTATAGGTTCTTAAGTCACAAATTATCCTCACAGCATATATTATATCATTCTCTGAAAATGCCTGCTACAGGGTGACAGGAACTTTTGGTGGCATTGACTGATTCATGGGGATACTAAATAAAACATTAGCTGGTGTGCTGAAAGTCAAGAAGCATTTGGCAGTCATAAAATTGCAAATCCAAGGAGCAAATTGCACCACTGAATCATTCAACAGATAGCAAGGAGACCTTCCTACGATTTAGTTTATGTTTTGGGGAGATCACAACAAAGAACAGACATTTCATAATTAGCCACCACACACAGCAAAACAAATAGCTAAATCGTTGCTTTTTTCCTTGCTCAAAATCTAATGTAGTACAGAAATGCTATTTCTGAAGATTTTTACTTCATTCATGAAAGTTTTAAAAGAACTGTACCCTTTATAAGAAAGTAAAACCTAAGTAAGATGCTCACAATGCAGACCAGGAAAAGATAAGGTACCTTTCCCCAGTTAGAGTTACAGTTCCCAGTTTTATAGGTTCTAAATTGTATGCCATACTTTGTTTATATACAACAGCTCTAGAAAAGAGATGCATGGTGCTTTGGCAGCCACCTTCAGACTCAAGATTACCTGGGTTCAACCACTATTACAAAATCTAATGAATCAAATTCTGTCTTCCTCCTGAATTTTTACATTATTTTTTCTAAATGCATGCCATATGCTCCTTGTGGGCAGGGTGTATATATTTTCATTTATCATAGTTAGGACCCTTAGAGACTAGCAACAATGAATGCTTTATGAAATGAGATCTCCAGGGATAATATGTGATGTGTCTAGACAGAAATACATCATTTAATGTCACATATATGAAACAAGTGCGTCGATAGCTAATCAGGACTACAGAAACCAATTCAAATATTGTGAAAGATCCAGACAAGGAAAGGAAATATGAAATATTATACTTATGGTCTAAAATCAATGCAAATTGACTAAACCATGGCTTTAGAGTTCTTAACCTTTGTTTGTTTTTGTCATCAACACCTTTCAAAGTATGGTAAAAACCATAGAGGCTTTCACAGAATAACATTTTTAATTGCATGAGATAAAACACATAGGAATAAAATGGAAATAACTTACATTGAAAAACAGTTACCAAAATGTATACACACACACACACACACACACACTCACACTCATACACGTATATTATGTATGTATGGAGAGAGAGAGAGAGAGAAACCAACAAATTCACAGACTCTAAGTGAAGAATTCTTGCATTAAACAGGCTACCTGGATACATAAAAGCAATGAAAACCCAATCCCACATTTTCCAACTTTCAAAAGCTTTGTTATAAAGAGTTATCACAGTCCCTAAGAGGATGACTATAATCCCATAATCAGCTTAAAAATCACATTGACAAGGCACAAAGCAGTTTAGTAGGTGGATTAGAACACTCTCTGTATGACAGTGTTTGTATATTTCAGCCCACATCTTACCCTCACTACAGGATTGTAAGCTCCATGAGAGTATGAGCTGTGTCTCATATGTAGCAGCAAAAGTGTTAGTGCACTTTCAAGCTGATAAAGTTTAAACATGTGCTAAGACTTGTGCTGCACCCTAGATTTTTATATCCTCCTTTGATGCCTAGTTTAATGCTTAGTGTATAATAGACATCATTTGAGTTTAAACAATTGAATTTAATTAAGCTACCTTTTTGAATGGGTAATCAATTTTATTCCATTCTACCCAATGCTCCTCCCCTAATACTTCTCTCTGTTTTTCTCTCCCTCCATATTTTCTCTCTCTCTCTCTCTCCCTCCCTCCCTCTCTCTCTCTGTCTCTTTCTGTCTGTCTCTCTCTTCATCTTGCATGCACATTCCATTAAGAGGAAAACAACTCAATTGCCACTATGATGCATAAATAAAGTATGAGAGGAATTGGTTTCAATGAAAAACATAAGAAAGAAGTTCCCTGTTCTCTTGCCGGGGCAACAAGCTATTGAAGGACAACATCCAGGCCAAACCCGCTGATTTCATGATCAATATTAATACTTGATGTTTGCCCTGCATCTCCCTCCTCTGGCAATCTTCACAAATTTACAATATGTCCCTTATGCAGAGCCTATTAATCACAAATCTTCATCCTTGTGGTTGCGTAGAACTAGAAGGCAACTCAGAGGTCAATTAGTCCAACTCCTTGAGGAAACTAAGGTTCATTGTGGTATAGTCTTGGATTGGAGTCAATAAAATCTGGGTCTAACTCATACCCTAGGCACTTAGCATCTCTAGAAATATGGACAAGTGACTCAAAATCCCAGTGCCTCGCTTTCATCTTCTGTAAAATTAGATAGTTGGACTTGATGGCTCTTGCTCTAAAGCCATGATCCTCTTAGGTTAAGTGACTTCTCCTAGGTAATGTAAGTAGTAAATATCAGAGGAAGAATTTGAATTCTCGAGCTATTTCACTCCCAAAGTCATTGCTGTATTGTGCCACACACTCACACAATTCCCCTTTCTCTTTCTTACACTCCACCAGCATCTTTCATATACAAAGGTGCCTATTCTATAACAAAGCATGGTGCTGTCCAGTCATTTTGGTTGCAACAGTACTTATTGTCTCTACGCCCTCTTACTCCTTTCTGAGAATGCATTTGCTGGGATGTGCTAACATCATGTTCTGAGGGTGTCTACTCCTTCCTCCCAAATGGCACCATGAAGGCCTAATTTAGATTACTTGTTACTTTCTTTTTTTGCTTTCTGCAATCCTCCTATACTCCTAACAGTCCTTCTATTCATCTCTTTCTATTCAATGCCTCACGCTTCTGTCGATACTTGGGCACTACATGGGCAGTCTTTCCTATACATCAGAGATGCTTGTCTGTAGCTCAACCCTAATCAAACATGAAAGATGCTTTCTTTTCTACTTTGTCTAACTTGAAAATAAATATATTATATCATACATACACACATATATGTATGTATATGCATGTGTGTATATGTATATATGTTTACATATATACATATAAATATATGTCTGTATATATGTGTGTGTGTGCGTGTGTGTGTGTACATATATATATATACATGTGTGTGTGCATTTGTGTGTACACTCTCTTTTCAAAACTTGAAATATTCTACAGTTATCTCTTCTGCATCATGGGGCTTAGGTGCACGGTGCCCTGAAATCTGGAAAATCACTGTAAAATTTTTTGCTTCTCCCAGAGAAGAAGTCTGAATTATTATGGTACTAAAAGATTAAATATGTTGATATTATACAATGATACACATATATTTCATGCATTTCTGAGTGTATAAACTTTTTCTGTGTCATCTGCTGGCTTTTGCCTGTTGTCTGCAGCTTCCACAAAACTCCACAAAATTCTATTTAATTTCTTATGCTGACCCTTGATATATTGAAACTGCTATTGAGAAAATCATCATGTGGAAGGGATAACTGTACAATGTGTTTTATACTATATAAGTTTGTCCTGTGTACTTTTGTACCCAATTAGAGCATATCTTATGTATGTGAGAGTAACATAATAAAATTATATGTTTATACATTTAAAGTTATATCCTAAATATGCACTGAGCTAAGGGCTAGTAGGTACTCCAATATATGTTGAAATAAATTGAAGTATACCTGAGTGCAATGGAATCTTACTTGTCTGCGATGAATTCAGAGAAGCGTAGAAAGACATATGAACTGATACAAAGCAAGGAAATCCAGGAAAATAATATACAAAAGACTATAGCAATGTAAAAAGAAAGAACAACAACAAAATAATCAAAAACTGAATGACATGAAATCACGACAACCAAGCTCACCCTAAAGAAGAGATAAAGGAATATGCTTACTCTTACTTCTTTGTGAAAGCAAAGAGGGGCATGGATATTAGCTTTTATGTGTAACATTTTTAAAAAGTTCCTTTAGTTGGGGGAACTTTTCCCCCATATGTTATTATAAGGGATGGGATGAGGAACAAAATACAGTGTGAAATATATATGGTGTGAAAACGAATTATTTCAATAAGATCCATTTTTAAAAAAGAAATGAATTGAATTCTCTATAATTTTGACACTGAAGATGTGACTTTGAACATGGAGGAGACTGAACTCTTCACCAACCCTCCAAAATGTTTCTTAATCCAAGTGCTCCTCTAAATTCTTATGATAAAAGATCAAGAAATTATCTTTTTGATGCATTTTATTCAACTATTTAAAGGAGTCATAATTTAAAGGATTGTAGAATTAGGAACTGTTAGTTTCTTATCTGGTGCTCCTTGGTAACTACACAAATTATGAAGTTACTTGTAATGGTCCTTGCAGAAAAAAAGCTTGTAGATGTCAATGCCATCATCTATTAATATGTTAGTTACATAGCCATTTATTATTCAGTATTGGGCCTGATACTGAAGGACATTCAGTTTCTACCTAGAAAGTTGCCCTGTATTTAGTAGTGTTTGTGGAAGGAAGGAAGGAAGGAAGGAAGGAAGGAAGGAAGGAAGGAAGGAAGGAAGGAAGGAAAGATATACCACGTAAGGAGCTTATATGACACCAAGCATAGTTGCTGTTGCTGTGGCCTCAGCTAGGATACTTTCTGCTTTCTTATTCCCTGCTGTTGAGAATCTTCAAAGCTACCAAAGGAGAGAGAAGAAAAATAGCCAGCTTTTTAAAAATATATTTTCCATCTTCTTTAAACATCCAGAGTATCAGTAGCCCTTGAGATGTCATTTGCATTAATGAGGACATGAACAATAAATCCTATGAAAATTGAAAAGTTGCTCTTTTGTTTGTTTGTTTTTTAATAAAAAAGCCTGAATGACAGATGCTTTGCTTGGTTGAAAATAGGAAGGGAGGGAGTGATGGTACATTGTAACTGCTTGTTCTTGAAAGAATTATTTGAAGACATTCAGAGGAATAAGCCTCAGATTTTTCCCTTGGGTTAATATAGTAAGTTTTTCTCAGATCAGATATCATTAAATGGGATGAATTGATCTTTGACTTTCATCAGCAGAACATTGTGATAGTGGCAAGTCTCTGGAGTTTCTTCTGAGATGTAAGTGAATTTAGCTAGGCTTTTGGGTAGCCAGTGAGTCACATCTTGACTTGACAACATTAGTAGAAGATTGAAGGCTGGAGCCAGAGGAACTGTGCTGAGGCAAGAATATCGTTCTGATTCTCGAAGGGAGATGAACTTCAGAAATATCATCATTTCAGGAATGTAAAATGAGTTGGAAGGCTATGGCAGTTCTAAGTTCACAAGATCATGAATTTGTTGCTGGAAGTGACCTTAGATACATTAGTTTACCCTCCTAGTTTACAGATGAAGAAGCTGAGGCACAGAAAAATTAAGTCATCAAACAACCAGCAAATGTCAGAGGTGAGATTTGAAGCCATATTCTTCAATCTCCAGTCCCCATGGTCTATCCAGTACCCTATGCTTCCTGTTCTAAGATATGATTTAAAAAGATGAGTCACTGAAAGAGAGTGAGAGATGGGAATCAGGAATGCTAAGAACAGTTAGTCTAAACTCCATTTCATGCTTCATTGAAAACCAGGGTTATTTACTACTACAGGCTTTTTAGATACTATAACTTTGTAATTTTACCCTGTTGTTATTTTAAACTTTTCCTGTGGTTGGCAGTAATTTAAAAGCAAACATAGCAATAAGACACAAATGCAAAATACCCAAAGAATAGCTCTGTGTGTGCATGTATGTGTCTATACAGATATGAGAAATTGGCAAGCTGTCACTGAACACTATAAATTATAAAAAAAAACGAAGTTGAGCATTATCCAAAAACCAATAGGAAGGAACATGACAGGTGACAGCAAGCTGTAATGCATTATAAACAATATAATAGCAGCAAAATAAAAAGATGCCATAAAAGAAAATCAATGATGAGAAAAGGACTGATCAAGTAAAGATAGTGGGAGACAGTTGATGGACAACTGGTGCACTTCTCTGAGATATTTGTAATGTCAAGAGAAGGTAAGGAAATCCCCCTTCCCCTGTTACATTGAGCCCCTATGATGAACTCATAGCAACACATAAAGTGGCCTAAAAATATTGGCAGGCATGAACAGGTTTCAATTCACATGATTAAAGATGATACTCTTATCCATTGTTGCTGGTACTATTACAACAGTCTTCTTGTGGGTCTCCCTTGCTTCAAGTATCTCTCCCATGTAACTCATCCTCTATTTAGGTGCTGAAGTCATTTTTCAAAAGCATATGTCTGAGCATGTTAGTCCCCTACTCAATAAACTCCAATGGCTCCTCATTACTTTCAGGATCAAATATAAGTTCCTATATCTAGTCTTCCTAAAATGTATTCCTTTCTGGATGTCCATCAATTGAGGGATGGCTGAACAAGTTGTGGTATATGTGGTAATGGAATACTATTGTGCTATAAGAAATGACAAGCAGAATGATCCAGAAAAACCTGGAAAGACTTACATGAACTGATACAAAGTGAAGTGAGGAGAACCAGGAGAACACTGTACACAATATAATACTAATGACAATTATATGAAGAAGAACTGTGAATGACTTAGCTGTCCTCAGCAATATAGTGATCCAAAACAATGCCAAAGGACTCATGGTAAAAAATATTATTCACCTTCAGAGAAATAACTTACAGCATTTGAATAAAGAACAAAGCGTAGTTTTTTTCACTTTATTTTTTTGTCTGTTTTCCTTTAGAGCATGACTAATATGGAAATGTTTTGCATGTTTACTTATGTATAACCTATATCAATTTCCTTTATGTCTCAGGGAGGAGAGACAGGAGGGAGGAAGAGGATTTGGAACACATTATTTTTTACTGAATGTTAAAATTGTTTTTACATGTAATTGGTGAAAAATAAAATATTATTTATTTTTTTAATTCTGAGAAAAAAATACAAAACTTATTCCCCTCCAAACACTTTCCAATCCCAAAACACTAACCTTGCACATGATACTCCATCACCTAGTTCTGTGCCTTGCAATTCTGTGCCTTTTTCACGCATTTTCGGAACATAATCTGTTCTCACCATAAGACTGTGAATTACTTGAGGTTAGGGACTCTCCTTTATCTTTTTTTCTTTCCTGAATGCTTTGCACAATGCCTGGCACATAGTACGTGCTTAATAAAAATTTATTGACTAACCAGCCTTTTCCTTCTGGCTTTCTTCACGATTTCTGCAAGAGGCCTTTACTACATTCTTCTTCTCCCATGTCTATCCCCTTCTTTTTGAGATAGCCTTGTATCATATGCTGTTTCCCCATTAGAATGAAAGTTCCTTAAGAGTAGGAACCATACCTTTTTTTCTTTCTCTCTTTGTATCCTCTGCACTTAGTAGTCAGTAAATCAGTCCACCAGCATTTGTAAAACACCTATTATATTCCAGACACTGTGCTAAATGTTTAAGACATGAAAAAAGATTGTTTTTTAACATCCCTACTGTCAATGAGATTACAATCTAATAGGAGAGACAACATACAAACAGCTATGTACAAACAAGTTATGTACAGGATAGATTAGGGGTCATCTCAGTCTTTGATAGATACAGTAGATTAATGAGCATTGGGAAAGGCATAGTGCCTGGCACATAGTAGGTGGTTAATGTAAGCCTATTGAATGAATGCCTAGTATTGATTTGATCCCACATCCAAATGGATATTTGAGTCACATTTTGCAGGGGTTCTGGCTGAGAGCATCTCAGAGGAAACAAAAAGCCAGTGGTCAGCCATACCAAGGGAAAAGGTGAAAGGAGAGAGGAAAATGAAAAGGAGAGAATAGGGGACAATGAGTTCAGAGATGGAGGGAGTGAGTCTGTGCAGATCCTTCCCAATGTCAACTGTTCATACTTCGTCACTTTCCCTTGCTAACTCTCCTTTCCACATCTATCACCTATTCCGTCTTCATTTTCTTTTGCTCAGTGATTCTTCTAAAATCTGTTTCTTATCTGCCCTTCAATAAAGTTCCCTGTTCTGGCCTTAGTCATTTAATTACAAAACTATCACAACCTTTTGTCATCAGATCTTTGCCTTCAGGAGTTTTTCTCTTGTAATCAAGTCTAAATGTCACTGCTATAATCCTTTCTAGCTTGTCACTTTAAACATGATGCCACTTGCTTTTTTTTTAAGCTTACTCTGCTTCCCTACTGCTCCGCAGCACAACTGATTATCTCACTTAATTTCAACCTTCTGCCTGCCTTTGCTTCTGGTATGGCCCCACCCCTATTCTCTTTTATCCCCACGTCTAGCTGCTCCTTAATTTTGAAACTTTTCATACCTCTTTTTATCCTTGGGCCAATCTTCCATTGCTCAGAAGAAAAGACATTTGCCTTCCTTCATTCCAATCTCACCTCATATCCTTCAGAAATCACAATTCAGTTAAATGAAAGCCAGGAGACCCCTAAGCAAAGCTGATTTTTTTTTAATCCTTCTCTCTTTTTTGTATGCATGACAGAATTTACTTCCCACTTCTTATTTATGGAATTATAAAATACACATGATTCTCAGAAATCTGATTTCTACATGGGCTTCCACAAGCTACGGAGAAATCATATGAAAATAAGTTTGGGGCTTCTGAAGTCTTTTGTTACGGGGAATTGTGCACAATATGTGAACATAAGTGGATGCATTTGTGCCATTTCTTCTTTGGATCTACCATTTTCCTGGTAGATGACACTGTCTAAGGATCTGAGGGCTGCCTCAAATCAAAACCCAGATTGTCTAGACCTTTACTCCCCATGAGATTTCCTTTGGGGAAGCTCTGATTCTCTCTCCTCAATGAGGACTATAACAAAAGATCGATAATTTCCACTCCACCCCCTACTGCTAAATGGATAAGGTTGTCTGACCACCTTGAAGACAACTCCTACCAAATGGCAAGGGTAATTAAAGGTCTTGGTCCTGAGTGGAGGGCTCTCCTAATCCTGATGCTCTACCTGCTGTTTCCAGTGACAGTTCTCATCAGAAGTGGTTCCCAGAATCTGCCCGCATCTCTTGTGCCTCTATTCAGCACCACTTCTAAGAATCAATATATCCATGCTGCTATTGAATTGCTAGGGATATTAACTTCCAGGGGACAAAAATCCTGTCTAGCATATTGTAGACACATTAATAATGATGGAGCAATTGTTTGATGAGTACAAGTTCACATATGATAGTCACCAAAACTCAAGTGACTAAATATTTAGCAGATGAAATTCAGCCCCTTCAGAATTTTGCATAAATTGTTTCACTCTAGCGCTTAAGAATAATTCATCACATCATCTTTTGCTTGCATACAAGTCTCTGGGTTATTTCTTTTTTCCTAAAATGAAGGACAGCTTGTGTAGTTCCCCATTGATTCACACACACACACATAAAATTAATATGCAGAGCATATACCTGGAGAGGCTTTACAGCCAGTTTTCAGGCATATGGTGAATTCCCAATGTACAGTTCAACAAAATAAATTATAGAATTCATATGAACTAAATTGCAGAAGTCAATGAATTGATGATAGTATTTACAAAGAGTAGTCTCCCTAAGTGATAATAATATAATTTCTCTCCCCCTCTCCTTTCACAATTCCAACAAATATGTGCATGGGACCTGCTTGGTGCAAACCTACTGTATGTAAAGTATTGTGCTAGGTACTGGGGAGACACAAAATTTACATAGGATTCAACATGTTTAGAAACAAACTAATAATTTCTCCCCAAAACCATTTTCCTCTTCCTAAATATTTTTCAAGGTACCACTATTGTCCCAGACATGGAGGCTTGCAACTTTGAATAAGAAAAATGAGTTGGTTCGTGATTTGAAAAAAGAAGGTCATTAGGTCACTAGAGGGAGCAATCCCATTAGTGTGGTGCTGATACCAGATGTAGGCAATATTTTTTTTCACATTTTTTAGCAGCAAGTTAAATAAAGCTAAAATGGTGTTTTCCTCTGTTTTTCGACTTGGTGAGAATTGAATCAGTCTGTAGACAGATGAGTCATTGTCAATGGAAAGATCAATAATACATGAAAAAGGAGTGATGCAGCAAGATTCTAGAGGAGATGGGAGAGGAGATCAAGAACACAGGAAAAGTAAATAGTCTTAGTAAAAGATATATAGTTTTTTTTTTTCTATGACCAGAGGAAAAGAGTTGAATGAGGGTAATATAACTGAGAACTTTTGAAGAATGGAAGAAATGAGATGAGGTAATTCATATCAGGTGAAATTTCTGTGCAGAGACTGTGGCATAATGAATGAATAGAACACTGGACTTGAAATCAGGAAGATCAGGGTTCAAATCTCATCTATGAAACTTCCTAGATGGAAGTGTAGTGCTCTGTCTACTATTCCATGCTGACCCAAAACTGGAAAATGCTATCGAATGACTAAGGCAGAAGAATAGTTTGGAAGTA
Organism: Trichosurus vulpecula; assembly: GCF_011100635.1. NCBI lineage: Eukaryota > Metazoa > Chordata > Mammalia > Diprotodontia > Phalangeridae > Trichosurus > Trichosurus vulpecula. Next base: position 165,724,993 of record NC_050581.1, read on the forward strand.
CTACTAATAGTAGCAGTAGTAGGAGTAGGAAGAGTAGTAGTAGTAACAATAACAGCAAGAATTTATATAGCACTTAAATATTGAAAAGCTCTTTGCATGTTTTCTCATTTGATCTTCACAAGAACCTTTGGAAGTAGGTGATGTTATTGTCATATTTTACAGATGAGGAAACTGAGTCAGGCAGACATTAAGAGATTTGCCAAGGGACGCACAACTAGTAAGTTTCAAATTCGGGTTTGACTGACTCCAGATGTAGAGTTCTATCCACTAAAAAGAAGAATGCTAATTCCATTTTACAGGCTTAAAGATCGGCAGGATTGTTCAGCACTAGAGAAATTTCTAAGGGATTCTCGGGGAAAATGAGGTTTTTAAAAGGTAGAAGGAATGCTTGGGGAGGGGGAGTGTTTGTGGGGGAGATTGGGAATAGTGAATGGGTTCCAAATGACTTTGTAGAACAACAAAGACAAGAAGGAATTGAGTAAGAATGGGACAGAGAAAAATGAAGGATTATTAGAATAAGAATAAAAAGTATGGGACCAGTGTTGCTTAGTATTAATAGGCTGCTCACCCTTAAGGCTTTCAATGAGACTTTCAGCAGGATATTATATTATTCTGATAACAAGTACTATCATACTTCTATAAGTACTTCTATTATCACCACCACCACTATCATCTCTACCACCACCATACTCTACTGCTGCTGCTGCTGCTACTACTACTACCACCATCACCATTACTAGCACTAGTATTCCTAATATCATTAGGGTTGATAACAACTACTACAATACTACTACTGCTACTACTACCACCACCACCACCACCACCATTACTACTACAAATACTACTACCACCATTACCACCACTACTATCACTGATATTACTAGTACCACTAAGGATGATAACAATTACTATTCTATTACCACTACCACTACCACTACCATTATTACTATCACCACTACTACCACTACAACTATCATCATTACTATCACTACTACTATTACCACCACTGCTATTACTACTACTATAAATGCTATCACCACCACTACCACCACTACCACTACCACTACTACCCCCACCATTACTACCAGTTGGAGCATATAATTAATTACTTGGGCCATATTTTTAAAAGAGAAATACAATTGTCTATTAAAAGCCCTCAGATGGTTTCCACAACAAAGGCTATAATATTACTTTTTTCCATTTAAGGAAGCTGTTCAGATAATTGAAGATTTGCAAAGAAACTCAAAGTTGGAAGTGATTTCAGAAGCCATCTAGTTGTAAATTACCCTGAAGTAGGACATATTTAAGAGTTTCTCCTTCAAGTCATCATGCAACCTTTGTGCTTGACAACTCCCAACGAAAGGGACATCACTAATGCCGAAAGCAGCGCATTTCACTATGAGACAGCTCTAATTGTGAGGAAATCATTTATTATATGGTGCCTAAATCTAGCTTGCCACAAACTCCATTCATGAACCTTAGTTCTATTCTCTGAGCATATTTAAAATAACTGTAACACATTTTCCACATGCTGACATTCCCATATTGGAAGGCAGCCATAAAATTCCATCCAAATCTTCTCTTTACCATACTAAATATCCCTAGTTCCTTCCTTGATCTTCAAATGTCATGACCTCCAGGGCCCTCATCATCTTATTTGCCCTGCATAGGATATGCTCCAGTTTATCAAAGTCCTTCCCAAAATGGTATACTCAGAACTAAACAAAAACCTTCAGATATGGACAAATCAAAGCATCTAACCTTAATGTTCCACTTCTTCCCTCCCTATTCAGGATAATTTGTCTTCCTTAATGCAAATATTGGAAATTAGTTTTACCTAAACAACTCTAATGTACCAGGGAAAGGTCTAAGTAATTCAAAGTAAATTGAACACTTTATATAAATATAGTCCAAGGAATTCTGTTTAAGCCACCAAAAAGTATTATCGAGCACTTACTATGTGCTAGTTATTGTATTGAGGATTGAATGTGGGGACGGGAGGAGAATGTTGCAAATATAAAAGATGCAATAATCTCTTTTTTCAAAATGACAAAAAGACAAAGAAAAGAGACACACATAGAAATGAAAACAAATAAAAAAACAATCCTGCCATAACATTTTCATAAGCTGAATAGCCTTTTCTAAAATTTCACTTTCCTTTACCTTGTAGATATAGCCACATAAAATTGAATTGCAGGTTTAAACAAATTTGCTGACACTTCTTCACCTCATCAGCAGAATTTTTTACTCCACTGACACATTTTCAATGAACCACTATGAAATAATATTACACTACAATTCCAGAAAAAGCTGCCAAATATAAGCCCATTTGAATAAAAACCCTGAACTCAGAATTCAAATCCTGATCCATTTTATAGAGTTTTGGACCAAACAACCCATTAAGATTATAACAGTCATTGAGCCTTTCTTGCTGTGCACTCTTAAACTGCATACAGGAAAACACCAATTCACATATTTCTGTCTATCATCATTCGTCCCCTCCCTTTTCCTTCCCCTTCTTCCCCTCCCCCAAAAAAAGAATCTACAAAAAATTTAGTGCCAGAAAATGTGGAGCACATGCTTAATTAAGGCAGTAAATACTGTGCTGCTGTAGTAGATTGCTTCCATGCTAAATAACATAATGGATTTTTTTCTTACAGATGCTATTCAAAATTATACCACGAAAAGGGTATTTATTAGTAATAATGACTAACACTTTTTGTCTTCCAAATATTTTACAAATATCAGCTAATCAGTCTCTAGGGAATAATGGAATGCCTGTTCTCCTACTTTACACCCATCAAAACTGAGGCTAAAGACTAAGTTTGCAAAAATGGACTTCTTATGCGTGCAGATGAATTCTCAAGTGGACCACCACATGTCAATCTTGAACACAACTGAATGGCATCAGGTTGATGACTGCTGACCCCTCTCTGGGCGGACAGTAGCTAAGGTCAAATCCAATTGATTTGAACCTGACTTACTAGGACACAAACGAGTTTTACCTGAATTACTTGATTCAAGCACTTTAATGTTATTTCAAGCAAATCAATTGTGTTGCACATCTACTGGGAACAAATCAATTACATGCAAAAACCTGTGTGGATAGAAAATGAAGGTGCTTTGAAACCCTTTGAAATTGGGCTCCTGTGAGAATTTTGTTAGAAATTGAAAAGGGAATTGGGGTCAAGGTTAAAATTAAACACAGAAGTTTAGACTTGCTATTCTGTATTCAGTCTTTGGTTTCATTAGGAAATTATTTTCTAGGATATAATTAAAATATATAAAATAATGCATTGTGGGAAGAATTGTGAACTGGTCTTCCTCATTTTGGGAAACATTTAAGCATTGTAAAGGAAAAGTCACCATACTGTTTATGTCCTTGGATTGAACCTATTACAGAGTATATATGTATGGTAAGGACATCAAAGCAGAGATATGTATTTGTAGTAATACTTAATTGTAGCAGCAAAAATGAAAAAAAATAAGTAGGAAGGAAGAAAGGGAAGGAGGAAGGGAGGGAGGGAGAAAAAAAAGCCTGAAACAAAGAATAGAATCATAGATCTCCAATACAGAAAACATCTACGGGAGTCTCTTCATATTATAGATGAGGAAACCAATGCTCAAAATCACTTGTCCATTGTCATACAGGTAGCATGGGAGGAGTGCTTTGAACCCAGATGCCCTGACTCTACAGACATTGCTCCTTCCACTGCACTATCAATTGTAAATAAAATGTAAATAGAAGTAATTCAGAAAAAAACATATAGGGAGGCTTAAATGAACTGACATGCAAGTTATTTTTGACAATGATGGAAAGGGGTTAAGATGTTCCCCCACTGTATAATGGATTTAAACAGTCTATTCTTTGTTATCTCCTAACATTCCTGTCTTATAGTAATAAGTTTTTCACTATGATATCAGATGCATTTCACAGAGTAAGCTCAGAATGTCACCCAATTTGCAAACATGAGGACGAATGTATTCCTTGAGAAGGCAAATTCTGGGTTTGACAGAAACTGTTCATTTGGAAAATATCTAAAGATGAAACTTATTGCCACTTGGAAATTAAGGAGACTGAAAGCATAGAGCCTTTCTACCAGCTTTATAAATATGGGCTTTCTGCAGTCATTCACTAAATGAACATAGAAGAAAACCTTAAAATCACAAACATTGTTCACACCTAGAACTGGCCACAAAATCCCTAATAAAAGTAACAAGGAAAGGGGACCTTTCCTCTACATGGACAGATTTCTTTCCCAATGCCCTACAAAAGCATCCTCTACAAGTCACTTAATTTTATGAGAGTAAGTTAATGGTTCGCAAAATACCATGAATTCCCACAGAACACTTCCTATTTGCTAGGAATGCGAGTCATAATAAAGTATCCCGGTAAAATTTTCCCTATTGGTGTAGTCTTTTGTTTGTTCAGCATTTTTTGTTTGTTCATTATGCATTTTGAAATGTTCTATGTTCATCTGAGGTCAGGCAAGTAACTTTGGCTCTCTAACGTATCAATCCTTTCCATTTAATTGAGATGACTGTGTGTGACACTGGACAAGTCACTTAACCTCCCTGTGCCTCAATTTCCTGATCTTCAAAATGGGAATAAAAACAGCACCTACCTCCCAGAATGGTCATAAGGATGAAATGAGATATTTGTAAAGGATTTTGCAAATCTTACAGCATTGTATTAATGTCATGTATTAGTATTATCATTATCATTATTAATATATCATACTTAAGCTTCTTTTCAGTACTAAAATTCTATGATGTTAAAATATATGCAACTTTAGTTGCTTTGACTGGACAGAATAACAAGCATTTCAGAAGCCTAAAATATACATAAGGAGATAATGGGAATGTGCTTATACCCTAAGGGATTGTCTTAGTTATGAGCTGCTGTTATTGAGAATACTATCATTACACTAAGTGTCATGCACCAAAGCCATTTCCAAGGAGAGTAAGGCATCTGTCACTGCTAGCTCCTTTCATTTTACCTAGAAGCACTCATGTGCCCACACCTTTATGGAGATGCCAGCCTGATGTCATGAAATTGGTTACATTTGACAAAGAAACAAAAGAAAATATGGCAAATTGTTTATTTTTAGCCTTCAGAGCTATGTCAGGGCAGACCCTGAAACCCATCAAAAATGCCTTTTTAAGAAGAGCAATATGAGTAAGTTAATGTTATTTTTCTCACATCAGGTTTCATAGAATATTCTTATGCACAGTTAAAATAAGCAATAACTTAGATGCTATCATCTAAGGTCCTCTTCTAATCTGTAACCATCCCAAATAGAATCTCCACTGGCTTGCTTTGGCTCTTAATATCCCACTAGTAGAGATATATCTCTTGATACTCCTGGGAGGGGTAACTCATTGGAATTTGACACATTAGGAAGATACAGGACTAAAACTGGTCTCCATAGCCACAGTTATCTTAGAAAGGCAGTACGATGCTAAACAAATAAAGTCTGCTCAAAATGATTTAGCGGATGTGCCATCAATCAAAAAGGGTAAAAAGTAGGCCACTAAACTAGTGGTTCTGGGTAACTTTAGATTGATTTTGAAAACTGAAAAAAAGGGATGCTAAATTAGGGGCATGGGAGGACAGCAAAGGCAAGTTTTTTTTTTTCCTACATCATACATACATTTGCCAAGGCATACTTAGGTTGAATATGTAACAGGGGAACTGATCAAGCCAAGGCCTTAGATCATATGCAGTATTTTCCCCCTGATAGTAACCAACAAGGAGGCCTTATGAGCTTGATTCCAGACACATGTGATGGATTGTCCAGTCTCTCATTACAAATCAAAGAGGAAGATAAAGATAAAAGGAAACCTCAATATCATAGGATGAAAGGAGGCTTTGAGAAATCATCTAGTTTAATGCCCTTTTGAGGAACCTAGCTTTAATTGATAGAGAAATATTAATGTCTGCTCATTCTCATATCTCTCTTTAGAAATATTCTAGTTCTGTCTTCTTTACCACCCCCACACCAATCCAATTGAAATCATATCCTATCAACACATTTTCTTTTTTTGAAAATAAATTTGGTTTAAAGAGAACATCATTATGTAGATAGATAGATAATATGGACATATACATACATACACAAGAACAAACAATAAAAGATTCTTCAACATATATAAACACTTTCTGGCTGAAACTTTCGGGGTTCCTTATCTGTCAAATGATGGGATTTGACTAAACAGTCTCTTCCAGCTCTGAACCTATGATCTTAAGATCTTAGAGGGTAGTAGTATGAAAAAATATTGTAAAATAATTTGGGCCTCAGATTTTACAGGGCCACAAATGCCAATGGCACAAGTTTAATTTTTTTGTTGCATCCTAAATAGATTCAATAAAAGTTTTTGAGCAAGACAGTGACACGGTCAGCTTTGTGCCTTAGGAAAATGATTTTGGCAACTATATGTAAAGAGTAGATTAGGGATAGGAAGAGAATGGAAGCTGAGATCTGATTATGAAATGACTACAGTTGTCCAAGAGAGAAGCGATGAGGACCCAAAGAAGGGAGGTGACCCTACAAGTGATAAGTGTGAACTCTTTCCTTTGAGCCCCTCAATCTAGCTTGACCAGATACATACTGAATCTTCTCTAACAGAATGTAATACGTCATTTTCTCTAACAGAAGGATAATATGTTACTTTTCCTGAATCCTCACTCTTCCTCATCCCATATACGTGTGTGTATGTGTGTGTGTATACACGTATATATGTGTATACATGAATATACATATATATCCATATTATATATACATGCATACATACATCCATATATACATGTGCATACATATATACACACATAAATATATACCTGTGTGTATACATACACATACCTGTATCAATGCACATACATGCATACACATGTTACATTATATGTATATGTATGTGTGCATATATATGTATGTGTGTAAATGTGCATGTAGTATCTTCCATTAAAATGGAACTTCCCTGAAAATAAAAACTATCTCCATTTCATCTCTGTATACCCAGGAGATAGAACAGTACCTGGCACATAACAGGTTCTTAAAAAAAAGAGCTTTTTACTTGACTACAATTGACACATATTATGATGACTAGAATTAGCATTACACAGAATAGCTGCTGATAAATGATTGCTGAATTAAATCATCTTAGCTTCCTGTCTCAAAATGACCTTGCAATGATATGCACAATAGATGTCTTTTCTATAAAAATCAGGATAAATTTTAGTCCAGGAGGAAAAAAACAACAATAACCATATTGAATGAGCACTGAATACTCTTTGATTCTATACCTTTTGTGACCTTGAACCAGTGACTTAGACACTCCATGCCTCAGCATCCCCATTCATAAAATACAAAAAAACCCTACACAACCCAGATTATTTCTTTTTTTCATGGATTCAATTGGCATGGTGTTTTAGTGCCTTAATTCCAGTGAGCACTTAATAAGTACTACTTAATAAATATTTGTTGAATTGAACTATGTAAAAATACTTTTGAAAACTACATAGTGTTGTCTATTTAAATCTATTATATTAGTGTTATGTGAATTTCTGCTTAAATTCAATCTATTCATTCATTAAATGCCTACTATGTGTCAGGCAGAAGGGCAGTGTGGTATAGTAGCTAGAGAACTGTCCCCAAAGTCAGGAAGACCTAGATTCAAGTTATGCTTTTGATACATATTTGCTATGTTATCTTGGAAAAGTCATTTAACCCAAACAATAAGTTGCAGAAAAGGTGGTAATTTGCATTGGCAGACTGAATTTCTCCATATCTCTACACAGTGAAATTGCAGGTCCAGTTGCTATTCCTATGTGTTGGATACTTTGCTATTCAGCAGTGATGTAAAGATAAAAAATGGAACAGTCCCTCATGTCGAGAAGCTTACATTCTGTGGGTGTCACATGCATAGATAAATATGCTTGCATGTGGTTTTAAATGTAACATATAACTGTCAAGAGAGAAATACATTTTTCACATGAATGTAGAAAAGGTCAGTATTTATCTTTCCCTGAAACGCTTGAATACTAGATGTCTCCTTTTTTTTGGACAAAGAAATACATAAAACATCAATATCTGTTATCTAGGCAGTAGGCTGTCCCTTTATAATCCTTCAGCAAAGGTCTTCAGTGAGATAACATTCCTAATTCCCAATCTGCTCTCTGATCGTTCAGACCATTAACAAATGCATCCTGTTATTTTATGTTCAATTGAACTTGGCCTTCTCTCTCTGGCACCATAAAAGAAACCTTTTTCACACAAAGACAGAGCAATCCTTTCTGATGGTAGCTTCCTTCATTCATGATTTCACATTTCCATGTTATATTTAGGAGCAGAGAATGTTGACCAGAAGGTGAAGCTGTCTACAATGTTGTAGAAAGTGATCAGAAGGGGGCTAAAATATCCTTCCTGTTAAACAGTTTGCTGCTTTGTCTCAATGGCCGATAGTTCTGGTGTTGGTATAATTCCTTGTGCTTTAGGCAGTTAAAATGCAAAATGCAAATGGGAAGGGTAATACATTAAACCATTAATGTCTTCTAACACATTAGCATTCAATAACTTATGAGATTCTTGGTAATCACCTTAGAAAGCAGAGGAAGTAAGGGAATGGGGCACAAGGCCAGCTAAATGTTGATGGAATGGGGAAGCGAAGTATGGCCAAAACTTTTGCAGAGGAGGTCCAGATAGTCTGGATTGGTGGAGAAACACTGGGCACATATAGGAGTTCAAAGAGATGCCATACGATTCTGAATTTGGGGAAGAGACAACAGGATGTACTGGAAAAAGACTGCATTTAGAGTTAGGACTAACAGGATTTGCGTTCAAAGGTCTTTCCTACCTATGAAGTCTTAGGGATGTTATTTTACCTTTCTATGCCTCAGTTTTGTCATTTGTAAAAGAAGCAGATTGGCCTGAAAGGAAGGAAGGAAGGAAAGAAGGAATGAAGGAAGGAAGGAAGGCCAGAAGAAAGGAAGGAAGGAAGGACGGAAGGAAGGAAGGAAGGAAGAATCTCATTAGTTTCTATGGTTTCAATTATCATCTCAATGCAAGTGATTCTCGGATCTATTTGTCCACCATTACCCTCTCTTCTGACCTTGAGGCCTGCAGCTACCACTGCTTATTAAATATTTCAGAATGGATGTACCATAGAGAATTTAAGCTCAACATGTCCAAAATCCAATTCAATGTCAATATCAACATACCAAAACCCTCCCCTCTTCCTAACTTGCCTTTTATTGTTAAGGATATCATCACTTGCTCAGTCACTTGCTATCCTTGCCTCATCTCTCAACCCCCAGCGCCCATATGTAATCAGTGTTCTTCTGTAACATCTCTCCCATGTGCTCCCTTCTCTCCTCTGACACTAGCACCAGGCTAATGCAGGCCATCATCACCAGCAGGCAATAGCTTCTTGGTTAGTATCCCTGTTTCACATCTCTCCCTATTTCAGTCCATTCTTTACTCAGATGTCAAATTGATCTTCATTTATCACACATCTTTACACATTGAATAATTGAATAATTATTGAATAATGCCAGGACTCTTGATACTTTCAGGATCAAATAGAAAATCCTTTGTTTTTAAAGCCCATGATAGCCTAGCCCCTCCTACCTTTCCAATCTCCATACACCTTACTTCACTCCCTCTACTCTGATGTAGTGACACTGGCTTCCTTGATGTTCCCCCACACAAAACACTCCATTTCCCAACAATGAATGCTTTCATGGTTGTTCCAAAAGCCTACACCTGCCTACCCTCCCCCGTCCATTTCCTGGCTGTTCAAACTTCCTATAAGTCTCAGCTAATGTCCTACCTTCTATAAAAAAAACATTTCATTTTCCTCCTTTGTCTCAGTTTCTTTCTTCTGAGATTATCTCAAAGTTCCTGCACAGAACTTGTTTCAGACCAATTTTTTGCATGTTGTCTCCCCCATTAGTCTATTTTGTCTTAGAGAGCAGGGATTGGATTTTGTCTTTCTGTTTATCCTCATTTAATGGAATATTGAGAAGATCTTTACAACATCCTTTAAATAAATCATCTCATAATTTGATACTTGGTAATTCAAAGCCAAAGTTAAGCAAAGAGAATAGTAGCAAAAGCTGTGTCGGAAAATGTGGTTCTAAATCAAGTTTTGAAAGAAAAAAACTTCAGTGTTCAGAAGTCCAACCTACGCAGGACAAATATATTCTTCAAGAAGAATTCCCAGGGATTTGATGTACTGAAGCTGCTAGGTGGCACAGTGGATAGCATATGGGATTTAGAGTCAGGAACACCTGAATTCAAATTCTTGCTCAGACACTTACTAGCTGTGTAACCCAGGGTAAATCACTGTGCCTCAGTTTCCTCATCTCTAAAATGGGGGTAATACCACCTAATTCATAGGATTGTTGTAAAGATCAAATAAGATGATATTTTAACCTTGAGCTCAAGTCCATTTGCATAAGACTCTCCTTAGAGGTAGAGATTTATGAGTCAGTGTGAGGAAGAGTTTGTGAGAATTTTTTGGTAGAGGATAGAGCCTGGTCTTCAGGCGTTCATGTTTGAGAGAGAAAGAATGCAGTTACATATTGAGAATGATTGAGGGAAGGAGTGTACACACACACACACATTATATGTATAGATATACATATTCATATATCTGTATATGCATATACATATAAAGATGCATACATATACACGTATTTATATATGAAGCATATATGTTCATGTATATATGTATATATGTATACATGTATGTATGTGTGTATGTAATCAGTCTTCATTAATGAGAAGAGTACTAGGCAAATGGGCTGGAGTCCAGGGTGATCCATGTACATATATGTGTGTGTATAGATATATGTGTGTGTGTGTACAAGCTTATATATAAGTGCTTTATTATATACAGCATTATACTAAAGCACTATGTAAATGCTAAATATTATTATTATAAAACAATAGCTCAATAATCCAACACCATTGAAATGGAATATTACACATTTGAAATGGAATAATAGTTATAGACAGGAAATGTCTGGTTGCCCATGCTCAGAATCAGCTCTCAGTGGAAACTGACAAGTTAGAACAAAATCAAGACCACTACCAAATTAGGAGAACGAAGACTTAAGGTTGCTTTGTGTCATTATAGCCGTTCTACCTCAACAACAAATAAAATATTGAAACTAAAATATGGAAAACACCCACCAGATATTTCATCACCACTTTTTAGATCATTTTAACCATTGCATAAGAGTAGCTGGAGTAGGGAAATTGAGTTATCCCAAAAACCAATTCAGCTAGCAAAAAGGTATCTCCTTGTCAAACACTGGAACACTGCAGTCAGGGGTGGGACCAGATTAGAATACAATCTCATTTAAAAATATTACACAGGAGATTGATGGAAAATTATCAGGAATTCTGACTTTCAAAAAAGTAAAAACCATCTTAGTGAGGGGGAGAAAAAAAGATGGCTTAAATAAAGCTTGATATGAGATTCAGCTAACCCAATCATCCCAGGATCATAATTGGTTAACACTGGAAGGATGGCCACAAAACAGAACAGATGTGACATGGAACAGATATGCTATGGAGATTTATTCTTATCATCCATGGTAGTAGGATTGCCATATTTGGATGGTGTCAACATAGTTTCAAATGTGCCCCTATTGGCCAGTCCCCTTCCTCCCCTAAAGGAATAACAACTAAGGCAATAAAATCAGGAAAAGTGGGTAGACCTAGCCAAGTAACACAGGAGAAATTTACATTTCTGTAAAACTGGAGGAGACACAATTTTAAAGGCACTTGAAGAATGATTTTTTTAATGGAAAAGATCATAGTACTTTTACCAGAAAAAAATGCATATGAACAAAATCAGCAATTATTGATTCGAATCCAATTTTTTCATCTTTAGCAAAACTCTACAATAATTATCTATGCGTGGAATAAGCATGCATGTGTGAGAAGGGAATAGTTAGGTTTTGATGACATTTTTTCCCCCATTTGAATGCTTTTTTGCATTCAAAAACCTGCTAGAGTGTGACAATGAATGATTCCTCTGTTTCTCTTGTTTCTGGATTTCAAAATAACCACTTAGCTCAATAGGGGAAATAAAACAGCTTCAAAAACTATCTTCAAACACAGCAACTCCCACGATTATGTTTAAATTGTACAATATGCTGTCACAGATGTGACCATGGAGATAATGATTTGCTGAAAATTACCATCAAGCAACATACATAATGGCAAGTTGCATGTTCGTATAGTCACTGAAGTCATGTAAAATGTCCTGGTTAGAGTCTTAAGTCTAAAAGCAGGATATTATAATGATATAAAAATAGAAAATAAGAAATTCTACCTAATAGTAGACTTCTTAGAAGAAGAATATCAGGGTAGAAGAGATAACATAGTATAATATGAAAAGTCTGGGAGTTTTAGGCTTGAATTCCTGCTGTGTGACTATGTGACCTTGGGTCAGTCACTCTACTACTCTAAGACCTCACACTCTTATCTTTAAAACAGGAATTGGACTACATGATTCCTAAGTTTCCTTCCTACTGTACATCTTTTAATCCTTATTGATACTGAGGCTTCTCCTGGAAGGTTTTCCTGTTTCATTTGAGTCTGTGGAACACTGCAGATTCTTTTCAATGAAATCTGTGTCCATTCAATGTTACTGGCTCCGCAATCCACAATTTCCAAAAAATAAAAAAGAATGTATGAAAAAGACCTTGTTTGTACTTTGTATATATGTTGTGTCTATTAAGACATCTATGTTCTGTCCCTTAATAAAATGAAAGCTCCCTGAAGGTAGGGATTGTTGCTTTTTTATCTTTGAATCTTAAAATTTAGCACAGTTTTGAGTGCATGGTAGGCAATTAATAGATGATTATTTTCCATTGGTTGATAATACACATGTAAGCATTTTAATTTATTTTATGTGTTTATATATGCATATGTATGTACATATGTGTTTATATATGTATGTGCATATATATATTTCTTCCTTGATATATCTCTTGAATATTGTTGTCTAAGCAACCTGGTCCCAAAACTAAAGGAAGAGATCAAATCAGATCACTTTGGGAAACTGGTACTCTTTCCATCATCCCAAACTTCTTGCTGTCAAACCCCTTCCTCATCCGGCTTTTGGAATCCTAACTATCCTTCAAGTCTCTAGTCAAGGTCAGTTTCCGCCTTGAGGCCTTTCCTGATAGAGCCATTTAGCTTCATGGTATCATCTGACTCAAACTTTCCTCGGATTCTTTGTCTGATCTCTCCTTCACCCTCTTCACTTTCTACCCTGTATTATACTTAGTTGTGTTCCTATTGTATCCACTATAAGAAACGTGGTGGGGAGGAGTTTTGTTTCCACAGAATTGGAGGTGTACCTTTCCCCCTCCCCCACCCCAGGTTTAGCAGAAACCAGGCCTCAGGTCAGTCAGGTGAAAGGTCAGAGGCTTAAAGGAGCCATTTGAGGAGGGCATGATGTAGGCAGTCAGGGGGTTGTATCCAGCCAATGAAGAGCCTGGCGGGAGATTTGAGGTGAGGGTCTATTAAAGGACTGGCATCCATCTGAGTCCTTTGTACTTTCTCCTGTACTCTGTTCAGGGGAGGTACCCATTTATTCAAGGGGAATAAATGTAAATTATAATTAAAACGTTCCTGGCTTCCCAACGAGTCTTGTCTATTCCTAGACAATGTGAGTATGTTTCTAACATCCACCTAAAGAAGAGAAGGTGCTACAGGGCAGAGGATCATTTATTCCTGAATCATCAGCACATCCTAATCATACTAATTGAGTTGGATGACTGAATTGAATTGATATTCTCTTTCCATAATTCAGTATGTCTGCAAGGTAGATAACATTATCAATGAATGAAGGAATTTTTAGATGAAATGTAGATGACCATTTGCTATGGACTTAATATTTGCCAAGCAGTGTGCTAAGTGCTAAGGATACGATCTAAACTGAATGAAAAGTGCAGGGTACATAATGAGAAAGAGAAAGACTGAATGCAAACAGGATATTGCCAAAGGGCATACATGATCTGAAAATAGGTGGGACAGGAATGTATCAAGAGTGCGTGACAGCATGTGAAACCTAACTTTGAACGAATATTCATAAACTGTTAATTGAATGAAATGACCTCATTTGCTAGGAACACACTGAAGCAGATTTGTGAAATCATATGTACAATTCACAAAATATAAGAACATATGTATATGTGACATTTTGCACAGGAGAAGGAAATAGACATACCCATGAGATCATGAATAAGTTGAAATAAAAGAATGAAAGTGCTAGATTTGGGGGGTTTGAATTATTTGGACTAGTGATTTAGACATTCCCAAATTTACTGGACAACTATTTGGTGTGGAGACCCATACGAGAAACTGAAATCAAGTATATTTCAATAATTATATCCCCATAAAGATAAGAAAGGCTCATCCTACACATGGCTACAAGGCAGTGTGAATAAATGTGAAAAATATAAGCTTTACTAAGCAATATGAATCGGAGAAGAAAGTTCCCTATTCTCTTGGCATTTGCTTATCCAATCACAATGGGAAGGCATATAAGCATCATTTTAAATCCTCAATACATAAAATCTCCATTGGCTATGGTCTATTTATGCACCAGTTAAAAACATTCTTTAACAAAACAGAATTTTCTAGTTTACTGGATAAATATACCAGAAGAAATTGCAGAATAATGTTGGGTTGCCAAGCAACCAGCAGCTCACAGCCACTTGTTTCTGATCAATTCAACTCATTCATCCAGCTTCTCAGTCAAATTGGTAAAGAATCCTGGCCATTTATTGTGTTTTTTTTTTCCTTTGGGGAAATTATGGTGACTTTTGGTAACACAATAACACTTATATTCACAGAAGATAAAAGGGATAGCTGTTCTTTTGATCAAAATGCTGCCCTAATTCATTACTTTCACTATGAGGCTTATGGGGAAGCTATAATTAACTAACTAGACTAGCAAAGCTGATAAAATAAACTGCAGTAATTAGTAATGTTTGAGGTGTTAACTGTCCTCCCAAATTAGTGAAGGAAAAAAAATCTTGCCTGTAGTTAAAATGTGAGAAATTTTTGAGGGAACAGCACTATATCTGAACAAATAGAGGCTTTTCCCCTTCATTCCCCTTCATTGGTTCTCAAATTGAAAAGAAATAGCATGTGTTTCACTAGCATGAGTCACCCAGTCAGTAAACATTTACTAAGAGCCTACTAAGTGACAGAAACTGGTCTAAAAGCTTCCAATGTTGAGGCGGAAAGAGAATGGAACAAGTATATATTAAGCACCCATCACGTGTTAGGTACTTTACAAATATCAACTCATTTGATCTTCACAACAACCCTGGGAGAAAAGGGCTATTATCATCCCATTTTATGACTGGGAAAACTAAGGCAAACAGAGGTTAAGTGGTTTTCCCACAGTCATCTAGAGAAGATGACTCAATTTGAACTCAGTTTTCTCCTGTACTCATAAACCCAGTGCTTAATCCACTATGCCACCTGGTTGCAAAGGCAAAAGAAACCTAATACAGTTAGCCTTTTAGTTTCAATGAAGCTATGTCAGACTCCTTGAGGTAGTACTAATATACTGATGAATAAAGTTGTTTTTTCTTTGAATGAATGCTTAGCACACTATTCTTCTTTCTTTCTGGAATGAATAGAAGACACATTATGCTTTCCCTCATTAGCTATTTTAACTCAGCATATTGTATGTAAATCACCATAATAATTGCATTCTCCTCAGACTGTGAATTAGTTACTTAGAATGAAACTGTAATCAAAATGTTCATAATTGAAAATATAGTACTCTCCAACTGGAAAAAAAAAACTTTGTATACTGATTCAAACCAATAATAGAATGCATCATTGACAACTGGTTTTATGAAGAAACAGGGTTCCTTGCCTTGATTAAACCATAGCATGTCAAGTGGTTTCCCAAACTTGAATCCAGTTCACTCTATGATCAGTTGTTTCTTTCCACTTGTCTCCAGGGAGTTTTTTAGATGTATTTTTCTGACTGATTTAAGCTATTCATCTGATGGACTTTTTTTTAAAGGAAAGCATTAAGTAATCTCAAAAACTGTAAGAACAGCATAGAATACTTTGTTCTGTCTTCTGTCACAATCAAAGTGAAAAATTATTTCCAATAAGTGAAACATCTATGCCAAGGCTCCTGGGAAACAATATTTAAATGATCAAATGAGCTCAAGTCAAGCTGTCACATTAATTCTCTCAAATACCTTTTAAGCCTCAATTTGAAGATTAAGTCTTCCCTAAAGAGGGACTGTCAACAAAGAAGACCCAAACTTTTACCAATAAATACACAATTGAATTGGATTCTTCAGGGTGTTCTCCCTAACTTTTCCCTTTGCTTATCCTATTTTATTGGTTCGGTTTCATTGTGGAAACTTCCCTTAGGCAATTAAAAAAAGATAACAATCTAATATTTTACTTGTCAAATTCTCCATAAAATAAAATATCTAAATGACTATGATAAAATGTTTAGACAAAACCAAAAGGCCTATCTTCTGGGGTTTGGGGAACAAGACTTCATTCAGGTTTTACTATGTGTCAGTTACTATGAAAAGTGGCTGAAATAATCATTCACCTATACTGAAATTATTATCAAAAAAAATCTACATAAAGATATGAAGCTGAGGAGCACTGGATAATAGCATGTGTATGTATATATGCACGTATATATATACACATAAATATATACATGTACATATATACATGTATGTATATATGCCATATACATATTTAATTTCTGGCATATGTCATCTTTCTGATATTCACCAAATCTACATGAATAAATATATAAGATGGATTTCATATAGAGAGAATATATGTTTCATGAGATCACTGAACTTCAAGGTAACAGCTATGTTCAATGGGGTATTACATCATGTAATAGACTTAATGATTGAAATTAACTTTACAGAGCTGGGAGAATTACCTTCAGCCTCTATGCTGAAGAAATCACACACCCACTGGGCTGAAAAGTAAACACTTATTTCCTTTCACTAAAAGCCTTTGTTTGAGGGCCAGGAGGACAGTATAAAAAAACCTGAAAATACAAAGCATCAGATGATTCTACCACCCCATTCTGAAGGTCCATTTTGTGAAGTGGGTACAAAATGGTCTGAAATCCATTTTTAATGAACTACACTACCCAGAAATCACACTCAGTCAGATTCTTTTAAATTATCACCCATTTGTCTCAATTTACTCTCTAACTACATTGAGGAGCTTGCAAGAGATGATTATATACCACCACACTCTGTGCCACTTTGGGCAAATTCAGCACTTAAGGATCAAAATGGGCAGAATGAAATTAAATGTATAGCTGAACCACAGAATATTATCCAAGCCCAGTATTACCCATCGGGGAGGCTCAAATTTGGCAAATTGAACTCAAAAAGCAGCAAGTGAAAATGGGAACAAGGTTTCCTCCCCAATCCATAGCCCTAAAAAATATCTTTATTAATTAAAAATGTTTTCCCCCATCACTATGGGCTGCTCAAAGTTTCCCCTCCCTCCTCCTTGCTGAAGCACTCTACCCGATGCCCTTCCATGCCAACTTTGCCAGGTCCAGCAGCTTATTCATCTCAATCTGTTCCAGCCAGAATCTCGCCTTATCTGAATGGTCTCAGTGGCAGTGACAGATGGTTTCAGAGAAGATGGGGAAGAGGAGACAGAACGGGATGGAGCAGAAGGTGGCTTCCAAAAGACCCACTGGTGCCAGAGCTCAGCATCCATGCCTCCCCTCCCCACCAGCCCCTGAAGATGTTCGTGGCGCGGGCTCGCGCGCTCTCATGAACGCGGGCGCGTACACACAGGCACAGGGGCGTGCACCACAGAACACATTCCAAAGCTGCCCAAGTTGCCGGGTCCCCAGTGCCTCCTCCTCCGTTGTTCCCCGCGGGATGAGCCTGGCTCTCTTTTTCCCTGACAGCCAAAGCCGAGGATTTAAAGGGCAAGGTACCGACCAAGCAGCAGGGAACTAGGAACGTGGAATTTCCTTGCCAAGCCCCTTCTACCCAGCAAGGAACCCATCTCCTTCGAGTCCACTGTACCAGCCTAGATCCGGTCCGTAGGGAAGTCACCCAGGGCACCTCTCGCCCAGGCACTCCACCCTTCCCACCCATTTCTCTCCTTTATCTAAACTCTTGGGCAAATACAAAATCCTCCCTAGCGCCTTAGCTTACCCAAAGAGCCAGAGGCAGCTCTATCTCCCCATCACAGGTCATATACTAGGCTCCTTGCGTTTTCCCTATGCTTCCCCCCGCTCCACTCTCATCTCCCTCCCTCACTCCCTCCCCACCCCTCTAAGTAGAAGCACGGTCTCTCTCTGTTTCTCTCTCTCTCTCTCTCTCTCTCTCTCTCTCTCTCTCTCTCTCTCTCTCTCTCTCTCTCACACACACACACACACACACACACACCCGCTTTCTTATACCTTGGCCCCCTGGCTTGGCGCTCTCCAGACACTTGCCCTTCCTCGTTGCCAGCGTTTCTACTTCAGCTCCGCGCTCCCTTCTCCTCCTCCCCCACCGTCCACCCCCTGGAGATAATGGTTATTAGCGGCCCAAGTAATAGTAAGAACAGGAGTTGATTGGATTTTCTACCACGCCTCCTTGCTGAGAGAGTGAGGCTGGCAAGAAGTGGACAGGGACAGGAACTGCCCCATCTACCAACCCCTCCCCCCGCCCCAACAGCTCTCCAGATTTCTCTCTCCCTCCCTCTCTCTCTCTCTCTCTCTCTCTCTCTCTCTCTCTCTCTCACACACACACACACACACACACACACACACACACATACACACACACACACACACATACACATATACACATACACGTCTACATTCACACTCCACACTGACACACACTCACCAAAAAACCGGCACAAAGAGGGAAGAAGGAAAGATCCGTGACCGGCATGTCTAGGTCCTTAGGCACAGCTTCCAGGGAGCCATGGTAACGCATAGAGCCCCCAATTCTTTCAAACTCTCTCTCTCTCTCGCTTGCTCTCCCCCCCCACACACACACACACACGCCACGCACACAGGTCTGTGAGCCCCTGTGGCCTTTGCTCACCTGGGGGCAGAAAGAAGCGACAGTTGAGAGCCGGTGCACTCCACCCCTTTCAGAAAGCTAAATGATGGGAGGGAGGGCTTAGGGATGGTTGAAATGAGGCTACCTACGGTAGCCCCAAACAGTTGGAGGGTGTTAAGGTGGGCGGGAGTCCCACAGGGGCTCCACCATCCACCTGATCGATAACTTAAATTTTAGTAATGGAGGGAGGAGGTGCTGGAGAATCAGGGGAGTAGGGAGAAAAAGGTACGAATGGAAGGAGGCAGGTGAAGGACCCCAGAAACGTTGTTCCCTACTTTTGGAACAACAGCGTGGCGAGGTGAGAAGGTGGATTCTACACACACACACACACACACACACACACACACACACACACACACACCCTTTCCAATATTGAACCAAATCGCCACCCAGTCCCCTATCCTGACAGAGGAATACTTTAGGGATTAAAAGGTCTGAGGAGGGAGAAAAATAGCGGGAGAGGAGGGAACGGGGAGAGGATTGAGAGTGAGACAGGTCGCCACCACCCCCATTTCTCCCAACACACCTCATTGGCCTTCCTGGACGAGATCAGATTCCGTGCCTCCCCAAAGGAAAGTTCTTCGTCCACCCCAGTTGCTCAGGGCAGAGAGGAGGGAGGCTGACTTGCCGGGTTAAGAGCCTCTTGTTTTGCGCTGCTCCTCCGCGGGGAGCAACCAGCCTCTCCCAGGCTGGCAGCTCGCGAAACCGTCGGGGAGGCTCCGCCTCACCCCCTCCCGTAGCTGGCACAAGACAAGACAAGGCAGCTCCTGTCCCGCCTTGTACCCCTCCCCGCCTATCCACTCCCTCTCCTCTCAGAACCAAGGCAGTCTCACTCCCCTTTCTCCTCTCCTGTCGCCCTCTCTCCTGGGTTTTCCCTCCCCTACCTTCCTTTTCTGCTTTTCCTGCCACCCCCACCTCGTCTCTCCTTTCCTTTCCTTTATTGAGGAGGCTTTCCCTCTTCAAAGACCCCTACTTCACCCACCCCTCCAACATCCAGTCTCCCCGAATTGCCTCCTTTCTCTCTCTCTCTCTCTCTCTCTCTCTCTCTCTCTCTCTCTCTCTCCCAGCCACTACCTAATCTAGCTTTAAGGCTTTTCCTTCACAGGAATGAAATAAAAACGAGACCTGAACTTTTCCCACCTTTTTCTACATCTGTGTGATCCTAGAAGAACCTTTACTCTGTTTTGCTGCAAATGGTCTCAGCTAGGAGCAGGTAAAAGATAATTCAAGTTCTCCCATTGGTTTTTCTTCGATGTTTATCCTAGACGGTCTTATATCAAGCTTGGCAGAACAGCTATTGCTACATTTCAGAGGTCAGTGCTGAATTTACCTATAATTTAGCACTACCCATTACACACACACGCACACACACACACACAAGGTAGTGCTATATATACATATATATGCATATGTGTATATATACATGCACATACATACATATATGTGAGTATAAATGTGTACACACATGTATATATATATCCTCATCGAGGGTTTTGTATGCTATAACATGTCATATTTTAAAAGCTCTTGGCCATTCAGACAGTAAAGGTGATTTTATCATTATGTTATAAACTTATAAACTCTCAAATCTTTGAAATTTGCAGAGGCAACATTTTATTCTTTGCATTATGTGGTCACTGGGTAGACAAATTCTCCAGGTCCATATTTTAACCTTGAGAATCTGGGAATTATTGGCACCTAATTATATATCATTTTAAAATATTTTCTTTGTCTTCACATCAGTCAATGAATCAGGCAACAAGCAATCATTAAGCACCTACTATATACTAGGCACTGTGTTAAATGGTAGGAATACAAGCAAAGGGGGAGGGGGAGACAACACAATTATCAGTGCTGTTAAGGAGCATACAGTCTAATGGGGGAAACAACAACATGCTTTTAAAATGTTGAAATCTACATGAGATTATTTACAAGCTTTCACTCTAAAAAAAATTCAAATCCTTTTTCTCTTTTGTTGCTAGAAAGAATAAAAAAAACTGACTTTTTAACTAGCCACTCATTAAAAACGAAAAATCCTATCCAATTTAAGTCCTGACTGGTTGTTATGGAATCATAGACTTCTAATTTTGTCTTCACTGTGACTGTGAGATTGTCCTTCCAATTTCTGTTCTCCTCCAGTGCACTGAACAATAACTATCCTTTAGAAACCTGAGCGAGCCTGGGAAGAGGATTCCAGCAAACAGAGAAACCACTCAGTGTCCTGCTTCTGAAGCAACTGAATAAGAGATTTCAAAAATTAATAAGTGATGTTATAAATTTCAATAATTACTAACCTCAGTGGGTGTATTTCCTGCTCAGTATGCTAGACAAACTGCAAATGCAAGCAAGAGCAATATTTGTCCCAGGCTTAAATTTAAGGGTTGGGGGGGGGGGGGGAGTAACTTCTTTTCCTGGAGCATAATTATTCATCTGGGATGATTTCTGAAAAGGAAGTTAAGACAGAATATTAAATATAGTTCTTACAAAGGGGAATATTATGCCTGAGGGAAAATATTTCCCAATGTCAAACTCTACAAAAGAAACTAAAAGTCAAGCTAAGCTCAGGAGTTTAACCACATTCTTTGTAAACAGCCAGAAAGCAATGGGCTCAAGCCTGGTCATGTGTGACTGTACTAACAAGGTTCTACCTGAACACTGAACTCATTTTCTCCCTGACTTATTTGCTTAAAAAATAGAAGCATTGATTTATTCCTGAATTCAAATATCCCCCAAAGTGGGAAACTACTTAAATATATGAAAACCCATGACATGGAAGAGTTGAAGTTGTAAATGTTTTCTTTGGGAGTTGTTATGAAGGTCAAAGAAATGTCTTTGTGAATCTTTGATGTTTGAGTTAAATTGTAGTGGTGGTGGGGGAGTCAATATATTTATGTAGAGCCACTATAGCTCTGGTCCTGCCTCAAATACTTACTAGCTGTATGTCCTTGGAGAAGTCATTTAAAATCTTTGGGAGTCCATTTCCTAATCTATAAAATGAGACATACAAACTCTTACAGAATTGTTATGAGGGTCAAATGAGATAATGTATGTAAATCATTTTGCAAATCTTATATTGCTCTATAAAATGTAATTGAACATTTATCATTACTGGCTTCCTTTTCTTTTTGTATCTCTAGTGCTTCGCACAACTCTTTGCACATAGAAGGCACTTTAAAAATACTTCATTGATTCATTAATTTTTTCCATTATTCCATTTGTAATAAATAAGAAAAAATTAGCATAGGGGATAGGCATCAGCCTTAGAGTTAGGAAGACCACTACCCAGGTTTCTGATACTGGCTCAGTGATACTGGAAAAGTCATTGAAACTTCAGTGCCCCAGGAAACTCTAAGAATTGAGAAGTAAGTGAAATTTCCTTTTTAGGAGTAACCGATAGCACCATAGTCCAATATATTGATTTGGAAAAAGCACAATCAAACACCACGTTATTAAACTCCACATCAGTCAGTCAACAACCATTTATTGTGTAAAATGTACCAGCTACTCTGCTAAGCACTGGGAATACAAAAAACAAAAGGAAAAAGAGAAAAAAGAGTGCATAAGCTAATTGGAAGAAAAAAGAATAGTGATATCCAAAATAATATTAATAAATAATAGCTAACATTAATATAGTGCTTACTATGTGCCTGGAACTGTGTTAAGCATATTATAATTATTATTTCATTTGATCCTTGCAACAACCTCAAAGAGGTAGGTGATATTATTATCTCCATGTTACAGTTGAGGAAACTGATGTAAACAGAGGTTAAGTGACTTGCCCAAAGTCACACAGCTAGAAGTGTCTGAGGCTGGATTTGATCTCAGGTCTTCCTGACTCCAAGAAAACAATAATGTATCAAAATGGTATATATGTGATAAATTGAAGATAATATCAGAAAAGGCACTAAGATTAAGGACTGGGAAAGTCTTCCTATAAAAGGTGGGAATCTGGTTGGTTGTTCTCCTTCTTTCTCAAAGTAAAGCAAAATGACATCATTTGCCGTCAAAATAGAGTGTATCCAACTGTGGCTGATCAGACCAATAGTGCTCAAAAGGCTCTACCACAAGTTGGGAACAAATAGTCCATATGAACATTTGGAGTGGAGATAGCTCTAAATTTGAGCATCTCCTGTTTCTTTTGAGCTAGTGAAATTCTTCTTTGCTCAGAGTACAGCACCTTCTTTGGTGTGGAAATGCCATGCTGGGACTCCTGTACCAGCGTCTCCTATATCTCACAATTGATTTTAAAGTTCTTCAGAGAGATCTTGAGAGTATCTTTGTATAACTTCTGACCTCCATGTGAGAGCTTGCCTTGTGTAGGTTCTCCATAAAATAGTCTTTTAAGACAATGTACTTTTGGCATTCGAAAAACATAGCCAGCCCATTAGAGTTGCCCTCTCTGCAGAAGAGTTTGAATGCTGGGCAGTTCAGCTTGAGAAAGGACTTCAGTGTTTGGTGCCTTATCTTGTCTGGTGATGTTCAGAATCTTCCTAAGATAATTCAAATAGAAGTGGTCTGATTTCCTGGCATGGTGCTGGTATACTGTACAGGTTTCACTGGCACACAATGAGGCCAGTACAACAGCTCTGCAAACCCTGAGTTTGGTAGGCAGACTAGTACCTTTTCTCTCATACACTTTCCTTTGAAGCCTCCCAAACAGTGAGCTAGTTCTGGCAATGCATACATCCATATGATCACCTATGTGGACATCTCTAAAAAGTATACTGCCAAGGTAAGTTAACTTATTCACAGCATTCACCATTTATCTACTTGCTATATCCAGTGGTTCCATGTATGGATTGTATGGTGCTGGCTGGTGGAGAATCTGTGTTTTCTTGGTGTTACTTGTTAGATTAAACTTAGCACAAGCAACAGAGAATCAGTCCATACTTTGTTGTATCTCTGACTGAAAGGCTGCATTGAGTGTACCATCATGTGTGAACAGAAAGCCATGCACCAACTCTCCCTCTATTTTAGTCTTGCTTGTAGTCTTTTCAAGTTACATAATTTACCATCATTGTGTTATCTTTGATGCTATTTTTAACCTTCTTGAAGACACCTGAAAATTTTCCTGAAAACATCACACTAAAAAATCACAGGCACAAGCACACAGCCATGCTTTACTCCAACGTTAACTGTGAAGGCATGAGAACATTGTCCATTATCCGCAATCCAGGTAAGCATGCCATCAAGACACTGATATACAATACTGATGAACTTGTCCAGGCAACCAAATTTTGCCATAATATTCCACAAGCTCTCGTGACTCTGACAGTATCAAAGACCTTCATAAGATCAGCAAATGTATACAGATCTCTGTTCTGCTCCTGGGATTTCTCCTGGATTTGTTGGGCAGTAAACACCGTTTCATATTCCCCAGCCCTTTCTTAAGTTACACTGGCTCTCAGGTAAATGACCATCTTCCAGGTGAAGGATGACCTTATTAGGAAGGACTTAGGCAAGAATCTTGCTGGCAATGCTAAGAGAGACTCCCTGTGGTTGGGTATCCTTGAATTCCTTGGGGAATAACATCCTCTTGTCACATAACCCAGAAAATTTCATTCAGCTTTCTTATGAGCAGTGGGACCCCCTCCCTTGTAGATCTCAGCTGGAATAGAATCAGTACCAGGCACTTTGCCACATGAGAGGATTCTACCGGCATTCAAAACATCTTCTTCAGTTTCAAGTTTGGCTAGAGAGGGATTGACTTCAACCTGAGGTATACAGTCAATGGCTTCAGCACTGATGGATGATGATTTGTTGAGAACAATATGGAAGCATTCAGCCCACTTCTCCAGGATCATGGAACCTTTTTAAGGACCAAACTAATCAATATGGCACCCTCAATATCGAGTAGTTGAGGTATGTCATAGGTCTTTGGCCCATACATAGCCATTAAGGCATAGAAAAAAAGCTCTTTTGGATTGTTGCTATTGCTATAAAACTGAATTTCATTTGCATTCTTACTGAGCCAAGAATCCTACGTCTTTCTAAGTTTTGCTTGCACTTTACTTTTAATGGAGTTAAATGCTGCCTTCTTAGAGACAGATGAACTAGCCTGCTGGTAATCCCTGTGAAGTTCTTATTTTTCATTTAGCAGCTTCTGAATTTTCTGATCACTTTTTTATCAAACCAATACTGGTGTTTGCAAGTGTTCTGGCCCAGATGAGTAAATGTAGTGTTGTACACCAAATCTCAGAAATCTGCCCACTCCTTTTCTGATCCACTGTTGCCAACTGAGGTTTGCTTCAGTTTTCCCTCCAAGTTAGCAACAAACTCTTCATGCCTGAAGAAGTGCTCTAATCTGTTGGCATTAAGTCTTCTGGTAGTGGTCTTGCCTTGGGACTGCTGCTTTTGTTGAATCTGAATGTTTAGCTTGGAAAGAATAAGTCTATGATCAACCTGATGTTCTGGGATCCACTTCACCTTCATCACTCTCACCTTTCTGTCTCTTTTTTTTATAATGACATAGTCAACTAAATGTCAATGTTTTCTGTGAGGATGCATTCATGAAGTTTGATTGTGTTTAGGTAAATGTAAGAAGCGTTGGTGATGAGAAGGTTATGAGGCACACAAGTTTTCCATATTAAGTGACCATTACTGTTGCTGTTTCTGACTCCATTCCTCCCCAGGTCACCTTGCCATGTCTGATAGCCTGTGCCTACTCTGGCATTAAAATCACCCAGAATTATAAGCTTGCCTTCATTGGTATATTGATGATAAGGGTCTCTAGGTTTTCATAAAATCTTTCTTTTACCTCATTAGGGTTCATCATGATGGGAACATAGGCACTGAAGATGGTGGTGTGGCATTTTCCTGCAAGTGGCAATCATATTGTCAGGATCCTGTCATTCACTTCTTTTGGGAGACAAACAAGCTTATTGACTGGATTAGTTTTGATTGCAGAATCTATGCTAGCTTCACGAACCTCCCTTTCACTGTAGCCACTCAAGAAAAAACATATATCCAGCTCTGACTCTGGTAAGCTGGCTTTCATTTACCAGCTTTGTTTCACTCTGGGCTGCAATTTGAATGTAATACCTGCTGAGTTCTCTCTCACTAAGAGCTGTTCATCTTTCAGGTCTACTGGACTTTTGGTTGTTCATAAGTGTGCACATATTCCATGTGCTGATGGTGAGTGGAATCATCTTCACAAAAGGTTTTGTACATTTTTGTATGCATGTTTTGACGACGAGGAAGGATTCCCACCTGCCATGGAAAGAAGGTCAGGGTTGGGTGAAATAGACAATTTTTAGTGAACCTTTTCTAGCCCCTTCCTCACACTAGGAAGTGAGCAGTGTGGTTTTTTAAAGGCTGCTCAGACACCTAAAGGAGCTGCCAAAACTCACTGTTACTTCCAGCGAGAAGATGGCCTGGGCTGCCTGCGTGCAGGGTTGTGACTACACCTCTCAGCATATCCACACCTGCTGCTTAATTACTTGACTGTTGCCATAGGACTTTGAGTTAAGTAAAATGGTAAGATGGTATGAGTGATGACTTTTGATTCACACAAATATTGTATTTATGAGGGGCAGAGTAGTTTGAAGTTACTGCTCTCACTCTCTTTCCCAGAGAGTCATCAAAGTCTAATGGCAAGACAAAAGCCAAGATGAGTGGTGTTGGCTCAGGATACAAGAGAAGACCTTGGCATCTTCAATGTCTAACTAAGCTCCAAGTGCTTCCTAGCACCTGTCTCAGCTGTCTTCACGGCCATTAAAACAAATTGTTCTTATCCACACATAATGCTGGGGGTAGATACCATCTATCTCACGAAAACATTTGAGAGCTGTTGGTTACCCTCAACCTGGTTTAGCCTGTCTGCTAAGAAGATTTCCTGGGGTGTGGCCAGTACACTTGCTATAGCTACTAGGAGCCGCAGGTGAGAGCTGAAATCAGGTGAATACCAAAAGTGGAAAGCAGCCATAAAAAGGGCTCAGCAGGCCTTACACGAGAGGTATTAGTCTTCCAAGAACAACCTGCATCCCTGAAAAAGGTGAGAAACTAATCAAAACTTGTAGGAAGTCAGAGAAGCTAAGAGGCAGAAGTGAAGAGAGAATTCCAGGCATGGAAGATAGCCAGTGAAAATGCACAGAACTGGGCTGGAGACAAGATAGTGGAGTGAAAGCAGGGACTTAACTGAGCTCTTCCTAAAACTCCTTCAAATACCTTTAAAAAGTGAATCTGAACAAATTCTATAGTGGCAAAATCCACAGAGACAGAGTGTGGCAGATTTCCAGCCCAAGACAAACTGGAAGGTCGACAGGAAGGTGGACACCCAGCTGGGAGAGGAGCAGTCTAGCATGCAGGCTGCACCAGCACAGACTTGACCATAGCAAAGACTGAACAGACTCCAGCTCACTGAATCGCTGGCAACAATGGCAGCTCCAAGACCTCTCAGTGCAGGAGGGAGGTCTGTCAGAACAGGGTGAGAGACAAGCTGCAGTCCTGTGCAAGGCCTACGGGGCAGTCCTGGGGCTATCAGCCCACAGACTAAGTGTTTGAAAGTCACCTATTTAAACTTCTGGTTGCCAGGATGGCAGAGTAAGCAGTAAGACACTCTCAGGCTCCCTTGTTGACCTTGAAAAATCCCAAGAATATTGCCCCAGGAAAAATCCTGGAATAGTGGAGCCAGGAGAAATTTGGGAGGGGGATTAATGGGAAAGGTCCAGTATGTACCACTGTCCAGTTTAACTTGGGAGGGGGATTAATGGGAAAGGTCCCTCTTGTGACTGAGGGGGACCAGTATAGGACTGGAGGCATCCCAGCAAGCCAGAAGAAAGCTCCAACTCAGCAGACCAGCAGGAGATCCTGAGCCCAAAGTCGAGGAGCAGGCAAGTGCCAACATTACTTCTGACTCAGCACCAGGTAAACTACCAGACCACTACAACATCCAACTACCAGCACCTGAGGTCCCAGCACAGAAAACCAGTAACCAGACCCAGAGCCTTCAGCATAAGTCTGGGACAGTGCCCCTTGGGCCTCAGAAGCAGAGGTCAAATTTAAAAGCCAAAGTAAAAAAGCAAAAGACATGTGCAAGAAGAATAAAAAAATCAATGACCATAGAGAAATATCTTGGTGACAGAGAAGATAAAAACACAAATTCAAGAGAGGATGACATGTTCAATATTCCAACATCCAAAACCTCAAAGAGGAATATGAACCGGTCTAAAACCCAAAAAGCATTTTTGGGAGAGCTCAAGAAGGATTTCAAAAGTCAAATAAGAGAGGGAGAAGAAAAAATTAAAAAGAAAATGCATAGAGCTGGAAGATGGCATGTCCTCTAAGAGGAACAGCAAGAATGCTAGAATACTTGGATTGGAGTAAGGTGAAGTAATCCTGGAAAGGTAGGATGGGGGTGGGCTATAAAGTTTTAAAAGCCAAACAAAGGATTTTATATTTTATCTGAGGGCCAATGGAGTTTAGAGAATAGGGTGGGGATGCAACATGGTCCCAGTTGGGCTTTAGGATGAGCATTTTGACAGCTAAGCGTAAGGGAGAATGGAGTAGGGAGAGACTTGTGGCAGTAAGACTATTGTAGTAATCCAGGTGTGAGGTGATACAAGTCTGCACCAAGATTGTGGCAATGTCAGAGGGGAAGAGGAATGAGAGATGAGAGATCCTGTACAGGAAGAAACAACAGGACTTGTTGATAGAATGAGAGATAGAAAGGAGTAGAGGATAACATCTAGGTTATAATCTTAGGTAAACAGGGGAATAGTTAAATACTCCACAGAAACAGGGAAGTAAGAGAAGGTAGAGAGGTAAGTTAATGAATTCACTTTTTGAGTGTAAAATGTCTCCTGGATATTTAGTTAAATATATAAAATAGATAGTTTAAAATGTAAGACTAGAAGATAGGAGAGAAATAAGGGCTGGACAAAGAGATCTAACATTATCTGCATAGAAATGATAATTGAGTCTGTGGAAGCTGATGAGATCGCCATAGAAGGGATGGACAGAGAGAAGGAGACAGACAGAATGACATAGATTGAGACAGAGATATAAAAAAAGAGGTGTAGATACAGAAATAGGGATTTCTATTATGAACGCTAAGTGACAGGCAGTTTAAAAACACAAAATCAGGTTAAATAGTATGATTAATGATACCTGGATGGCTATCTCTCTGAGAGCTCTGTGTGCATGTAAGCATCTACATTCATATTCTTTCTGTTGCTAATATGCAAGCATCTTTTTCCAATGATGATCAACACTAGGGGCAAACAGTAAGTCTGGTCCTAGGAATACCAAACATCTTGTTGATCTACTGGATGAATGAGCTAGGAGGAGGAGAACACTTCCTTAGAAGCCTTGCCTGAATTATGAAGCCTCAGTGTAGCTGTCAGATGATAAGAAGAAGCTTAGTGTCGTAGGAAAGCACTAGGTTTGGACTCCCAGAAACTGGGTTTAAATTCTTCCCCAAGTAGTAGTCACTTACTGCCTATGATCCGCTATGCCAATCACCTAAGACATCTGAGCTTTAGTTTTTTCATCTGTAAAACTGCCTTTGAGATCTGTCCATTTCTAATTCCATTACTCTATGAGGATCATAGATCAAGAGCTGGAAGGGACCTTAGCTGTCAACCAGTCCAAGCCTCTCCTTTTACAGATAAGGGAAGTGAGAGCAAAGGGATAAATAACTTAGCTCAGATGTCAAGCTAGTCCTATGACTCCAAATCCACCAGTCTTTCCCTTATACCCCTTTTTACTATGTGAGGTCTAAGGCATTTCAACTGCTGTAGGATTCTCTTTTTTTTTCTGTTGCTCTTTTCTGAACCCTCCAGCATGAATTACACCCTTGACAGTGACCCATATCTTCCCTGATATTCATTAAACTGATGTGCATATTTGCAGAAAATAGATAGGCATCTTTTAAGCTATTTTCCAAAGGGCAGCTATTTCTGTCTAAAGCCTCGAAAGGTGTAAACTTATACTTCACAACCAAAAGCCTGAATATAATAAAACCTCTCTTAGTGAACCTCAAATAAAAGGGCAAGGAATGTCTTTTATGGCTAGAAGCAGAAGGTGAGAGAGATAGGCCAGAACACTAAGGGATATGGAAGCAGATAAAAGGTAGCTGGAAGCTTAGTGTATTTTGCAGCTTTTATTCATTATTTATTGCCTACCCATAGATTGAACCACATTTTGATACCATTCCCAGAACTAGGTCTATGAAGAGAGGTACTTCCAAGAATGGCATTGCCTTTTGGCAAAGTTGAGTAGCTGGGAACATGGCACTGTTCCTAGAAAAACTGTGGAGGAGAAGGGATATAGCTTTGAAATTGGCATTTCAATCTAGAAGTATAGCAAAGTAAGAGATTGATGGGACATTTCTTGCCAGCTACTGAATCAGGAAAAGCAGGATATCTTTACCCTAGAAGAGCAAAGGTATTGAAAGAATAAGTCAGTCACTTGCTGCACAAATAGGAAAAAAAAATTTAAAAAGATTTTATTTTAGGGGGCAAAGCTCCACTGGAAAGTTCAAATGCCTTCCCTTTATCTTTAATAGGAGAGGATACGTATGTACATTGAAACATGATAATTCCAGAAATCTTTTTTGAAAAGATAAAGGAAAATCCTTGCTTCATCCAATGGATTATTAAAATATGTGACTGTGCTTTGGGAGGTCACTGAGCCAAGCGCTCTCACCACACTTTAAAAGGAGTAGGTAATTTTATGACCATTGATAACATTATAGTTATGCAGCTAAGATAATGGCAAATGTAATCAAATCTCATGCTTCACGGCTCTCAATTGATTGCATATGGGGGTCAGAAAGGATTTTTTTTTCTCCTTGTATGGAACTGCACAAGGGACTAGGAAGATCACCTCACTTTTCCAAGATCCTTTAAAAAAAGACCTCTTTCCACTCAAAGATATAATGAAGGTACGTTATGAAACTAGGTTGCTTTACTTTTGTTCATTCCTTATATTTGGATGGGATGGGAATTTTGATATTTTTTTCAATGACCAACTACTATATGATAAATATGAGTAGGTAAACACATATTACAAATAAGAAATTGTGGAGAATGAACTTTTAAAAGAAAGTGATCAGAGAAATACATGCCTGAAAATAAATTGCTTGGTTATTTTCAGAGTGAAATATGACAGATGGACAGACTCATGTTCCACTGTTACCTTCTTTATGTTAAGAGAAAGTGAGGAAGGCATTCCAGTTGTTAGTTGGACTCCTTAGGATAAATTTTGTGGGTCATGGACCACAGACACACAAGGTAGGCAGACATGGATGACTTCAAATGATGGATGATTTCAAATATTCCGTTGGAGTATTTATGTTTTCCCAAACACCTTTATGAAGTAAAGGAATTTTTAATTTATAAGGGACCTTAGAACTTAGTTACCCCCAAATATCTCCTTTTATAGAATGAAAATGAATCACAGAAAGATTAAGTAATTTGTTTAAGTTTAGAGGAAGATTGAGTGGTTTATTTAAGCTTAAGCAGCTATTATGGACCACACTGAAACTAGAAACCACATGAACCCTTACAAGGCGAAATTTGGTGATTTCAGAGTGTAAGACAGCCAGGATCCTCTCTCTGAAGAAAGCTTTTTCTAATTCTAATTCTGTTCTTCCACATAGAAGAATGGGTAACATGCAAGAGCCAGTCTCTCTTCTTCTTCCCCCACCCCCCTCTTCATCTAAACAACCATATACTTAGCTTTCTGATAGGAATAAGTACTAAATATGAGATTACATTTGTAAAGGATATGTCCAACTGAGGAAATTCCCTCTAACAATGCCTGTCAGTAATTCTTCTGTAATTTTAATCTTAAAGAGTTTCCATGGCTACCAAGAACTTAAGTTTCCTAGCTATGTGACCCTGAGCAGATCACAATGTTTCTGACTCAGTTTATTTATCTGTAAAATGGGACTACCAGGGTTGATGGGAGGATCAATTGTTATAATAATTATAAAGCACTTAGCACAGTGACCATATCAGTGGTACACCAGTGTTTATCATCATCATCATCATCATCATCATCACCATCATCATCACCACCATTATCATCATGTCATCATCACCCATTATACTTGCATACCACAATAGCAAGGGCATTCCGTTCCCAGACTTTACCAATTGATTGTTAAATTTTCAGTGTAAGCATTGGCAAACACTACAAATTAGTTCATGACTTATTATTTTGTTGCTTTTCTAGACTTAAGAAAATGGTGGAGATAATGTTAATAGTGCAGATTAAATTTAAAACATGTGTTGCTTATTCATTCCCCCTACACCCCAAATAGAATCATGTTGTTAAACATTTATTAACATACCACTGTCAGTATATTTCACAGTATTTGAATCTAGGTCTTCCTGATATAGAGGACAGCTCAGTCCACTACCCTAACTACTGTGTGACTTTGAATAGGTCACTTAATGTCACCAGGACTCATTTTCCTCTATAAAATGAGAAGGGAGAGGGATTTGTACTAGATGCCTTCTAACACTCCCTCAAGCTTTAACTCTGTTCCTTTTATTCTATACTGGATTTTAGCTGTCTCTTCCTTCTTTGGGATTTTTTTTATCACTGTACCATCAAAGTTTCATTCTTGGTAATCTGCTCTTTTTCTTGTACCAGCTTGGTTTTTAGAATATCAGACCATCTCTTAACTGACTTTTTTGAAAACTGCCTCTCTAACATAGAGAACATGTGACTCTTAAACATGTTCAGATTTCCTTTCTTTGAATAACATGATGATGATCTATAAGATAAAGTTAACTACTGTCTTCTAAGCTTTAAATTTACAAATACTCTGTCATTTCTGAATTAAGTGCAGAATAGTACCTTTCATTTCTTCCTTTGCCTCCTGGGAAATTAAAAACATTTCAAGAATGTATTGGATATTCTGCTTTCAGTAGAATAACACTTTTAGGAAACCTCAGGCAATCAAAATTTCTCCTCAGTACAAAATTTTACTTCTGTGACAGTTTTGTGAATTATAATGGAAAACTTATTATCCATTTTGTCTATTCAGTATCATGGGCCATCTACAATGACATGCCTGGGATTTCTCTATCCTCCACCCAAAGATATTACACTTTAGGGGTTTTTTTTTGTTTTGTTTTGTTTTTGGTCTTTTCTTCCTGACTCCATTTAGGGTTTTCTTGACAAAGATACTGGAATGGTTTGCCATTTCCTTCTCCAGCTCCTTTTATAGATGAGGAAACTGAAGCAGACGGGGTTAAGCGACTTGCATGGTGTCATACAGCTAGTGTCTGAGACCAGAGTTGAATTTAGGAAGATGTCTTCCTGAGGACAGCACTCTATCCATTGTGTCACCTAGCTGCCCCACTGTGCCATCTAGCTGCCTTGAATCACACTATAATCTTCCTCTTAGGCATGGGTATTGCATTCCTTCTCTGGTCCCTTTCTATAAGGTCTCTTTTTAAGAATACAATGTAGTCTTCCATTGCTTTATTCTAGTCTCAAATTCCATGCACCAAGTTATCTGTGATGTCTGTGATGTACTTATCTCCTTATGTTAAAAGTTCATTTTATTAATTATTCCTAGTCTGCTTTTTTTCAACATAGATCTTGGTGTTCACGAGCATTCTCTCCTTTTTTTGAAGAGAATTCAGAGTCTCATCTTTATTCTTTTTTGCCTCTCTAAACCTTGTTCTTATCCTTAGTGACTTTAATTTTCAAATTGGCATTCCCTCAAACACCCTGGCCTCTTAGTTATCAACTTCAAAAAAACAAAACTTATGGCCTTCTTCTCTACTCTATTTCTGGTATTCATGGATATTTCCACAGAAGAAACCCATGCCATTGCCAAATCCTGTTCCTTCGACATCCACAGATTCTATTGAATATAATTTCTTCTCTCTACTCACCTGTTTAGTATGATAGTTCAGGCCCTCATTACCTCTCACTTAGATTATAACAAGTCTGCCAATAAGTATATTTCTCCTATCTCAATCTATCCCCTAGTCAACCAGTAAATTAATATTCTTAAACACGGGTTTAATAATGTCATCCCCATACTCAGAAATCTTGAGTGACTCCCTATTGTCTGCAAGATAAAATGCAGATTCATTATTTTGTTATTTATGGCCTCCCACAATAAATTTCCAAACTACCTTTAGAGATTGATTTTGTATTATCCATTTTAACATCTTTATGGTCTAGACAAATGGATATACTAGCTCTTTCCCAAATTCAACATGCAATTCTCTTTGTCTGTACCTTGGTGAAGGATGTTGCCCATTGGCAAACCACCTCTTCTTATATCTGCATTTAAGAATTCTCAGCTTCTATTAATATCCATCTCAAATGTTACTTCACTAAAAGTGACCTCTTAGGAGACAGTGATCTTGTCCTCTTCAAATTATTTTATATTTTTTTATCTATGTATATGTTGCATTTTGTCAAAAGCTTATTCAATATCTACTAATATAATCATCTTTTTTTGACATTATTATTAATAGAGTACATTAAACCAAGTCTGAATTCCTACTATAAATCCTACCTAGTCATAATGTATATTTTTAGTGTTTTTGCAACATCTTTGCTAATATTGTTTTTAGTATATTTGAAGAAATATTCATTAAGGATGTTTGTCCATGGATTCTTTTTCTTCTTTGTCTCTCCCTGATTTACATATTTATCCTTAAATTGTATGATAGGAACAACTTGAGAAGAACTCTTATTTTCCTATTTTTTACAAAAAGTTTAAATAAAATTGGAATTAATTGCTCTCGAAGGTTTGATTGAAATCACTTGTAAAACCATGTGGTTGTGTGAATTTTATTTGGAAGTTTGAACAGGGCTCCCTCAAATGTTTTCTTATGTCTGCAAATTGAAATTATTTAAATTATGTTTCTTGATCTACTATTTGAGATATTTTATATATTTACAGTTATTCATCCATTTTATGTGTTAGCCATTTGGTTGATATCTAACTAGAATTTTTTTTTCATTTTATTTCCATTTGTAGTTGCAGCTCTTTTTTCCCCTTTCTTTAACAATTTGTGTCCCTTACCCTTTAATAATCAGGGTAGCTGTCTGTTTATTGGTTTATTAATTTAAAATATAGATCCTATTTTTATTTATCAATTCAATATTGATGTGTTTCTATCTTTGTTAGCATTTTCTTATTTCTGGCTAAAAGTGTATGGGATATTTTAGGCAATTTATTTCCATGATTCTCAATTGTTTTCCAAGATGATGATACTAAATCATAGCTCTTCCTCCAATACATTACTATGTATATCTTTCTACAACTCCTCCAATATCAATTATTCCCATCTTTATTATTTGTTTTAGTCTTCTGGGTATGAGGTGAAACTCAGGATTGTTTTGATTTATATTTATTTTATTACTAGTGTCCTAGAGCCTTTCCCATAGCTATTCTTAATTATTTTTGCAAACTATTAGTATGTTTTGACCATTTATCTATTAGGGTATAGAATTTCATCATATAGTTCTGCTAGTTATCTATATACTTTGGATAATAAACATATATCCAAGAAATTTGATGCCAAGTTGTTATTCTTGTGGCTTCTTATTCAACCACTTCTCTTCTTATCCTAGGTCCATTAACTATGATTGTACAAAACCTTTTCATTTGTTTTTAATCAAAATTATCTATTTTGCCTTTTGTATTTTTTAATTCACCTCTTTTTAAATTTTAAGAATTTCTGTTTTAGTGGTTATCTGGGAGTTTTTGATGTTAGTCTTAGAGTGCTGCCTTGGCTGCTGACAGGTTGATTAATCTGTTTATGGTCATTGTTGGTATGTATAAGGGGCAGGACTTAAATCCAGGTCTTCTAGGAAAGACAAAAACAAAAACCTCCCTTCTAAAATATGGTACCTTGATCACAGTGTGGGTTTAATATATATATATATATATATATATATATATATATATATATATATATATATATATATATATATATATATATATATATATATGTCTAATTGAATTTAACATCCCCATTTCCATGACTTTTACTCATCCCCTCAGTACTCTTTCCTCACTCAAGTTACATAACCTGTGAACAGTTTACAATATTTCTCCAACCCTTTTTTCAGTAAATTCAAGCTTGGGAGGGATAAGGGCTTTCTTTGGCCCCTACTTCCATTAGCTAGTACAGGGTCTTGCCTATTAGAAAGTGTTCAATAATTGGGTATTGATATTTTTCCCAAACATCTTGCCATTTTTTTCCCACTCCTTCAGAAAATTTCTGGAACCTTCCAGACTGCTTTTTTTTTTTAATGCATACACACACATATACATATTTATTTATGATATTATATATGCACACAATTACATGTATACACATATATTTATGTATGTATATCACATATATGCACACAAATCCATATACATACATATACATATTTATGATGTGTGTCATATATGTTAAAATTTACACAGACATATATGAGTGCAAATATTTTGTCAGTGGCTTCTCTGGTTCATATAGGGCAAATAATAGTTCTCAGAATCAAAGGTTTACTTTGATTTGGTCATTCTGAAACAGGTAGAAATGATAAAATGCTCCCCATGTGGTAGTGAGTAACTATAATTCAATTTTTTGATTGATTTTCTTTCCCTACACATATCAACAGATTAAATACTAGGACTTCACATGAAACAAAGATTGCTAGTTTACAAAATGCATCTTCATTACTGACACCATACCAAAACTACCACTAACTACATACTAGTTATGATTTATCATAGGATCATAGGTTTGGGGCTGGAAAAGGTTTTAGAGATCATCTATACTATATATTCTTATGGAACTCTTGGGATCAGTATATAGATTTGAGGAGATCTGTGAACTGGGAAGGAAACAAAATATATTTTCTTTCTCATCTCTAAATGAAATTAAATACAACAAACGTGGTCAACAAATATCATTCTGAGAAAGGGTCCATCAACTTTACTAAGTTGTCAAAGTAGTCCATCAAACACACACACACACACACACACACACACACACACACACACACACAAACTTCTTATCTTAGGAACCCCTTATTTCACAAATGAAAGACATGAACAAGATGGAGTAAACAATTTCTCTGATTCTCACGATATCTTTAATATCTCCAAAATATGAATTATGCACAAAAGATAAAGCTATTTCAGCTGTTTGCGTAGTTCGACGTCAAGAAGCTTAATGGTATAATGATGAAGTAAACTATTAAAAGGGAAGACAAATCCTGAATTCCAAACACCTAGCATAGTCACTCAGCACTTCATCCCCCATATATTGTCATACATTAGTTGGACTTCACAAACTGACCTATGGGCTCAATACTACTCTCATATCCTCTCATTGTTATGGAAATTCAAAAGGGAGAAACATTCTCTGGCTAAGACAGCAACATGGCAGCATTCTGTGCTACAAAAGTACTCAGACAGAGAACTAAAGAAGAGAGGGAACTTGAGAAGATTGATAATGTGTGTGGCTCCACTCCACTGAGGAGGAAGAGAGAGCCAAGCATCTGTGTGGGGCCAGTTCAGTCCTTCCATAAGTTACTCGGCTCAGAGACTGAGGAGAGTGACATGTGAATTTCTGAGAATGGGAAGAAGTTGAAACAGCTTTGAGATATATAATAAGCAGGGCAAATGAAAACAAAGGGGAAGGAATCAGAGAGTGAGCAACAAGGGAATAAAAGAGAGGGAAAAAAATTAAAATGACCTACGATCTCAGGACGAAGAAAGCTCAATTAAAGACCAAGAACATAAAATATAATCCAAGATTGAAATAACAACAATAACAAGAGGGAATATGTCCTCTAGATCAAGTCAAAGAGTCCGAACATCTATAAAGAAATATTTCAAGACAAAGTAAAATAAATCACAACCTAATGAAGCAGAGATACCTGTTAATTCTCAAGAGAACATGGGAAAACAGCAGGATGTTTACAAATAGTTTAAAATAAAAATAAGAATTTTGAAAGCATTATGTATGTCCCCAGCAGCAGTAATTATTAGAATGGAAAAACAAACAAACAAAACTGAATTTATAGTGGCAAACCTCGCCAAAGAAATAAAGAGAGAGCAACTGATTTGAAACACCAAGAAAGACTTTAGGTTCCAAGAAAGCTTAATGAACATTCACAAAGTCACATCAGAACTGAGACTTGAACTGAATTTTTATGTCTCCAAACTCTGTGTTCTTTCTTGAAAAATATATAAAGGGTTTCTTGAAGCATAGCTGTAATATTTGGTTTTTTAATGTTGAAGCTTTGAAACTTGACCATATTCCTGAATAAATTGACATTGCTTTTCTCTATTCATTGGTACAGCAGTACTTCTTTGTCTGGTTCAAATATTTCAAGGAAGTATTTTTGGTCTCTTTTACTAAACTATAATATTCAGGTTTTTATTTTTTCATGTTTTGGGGAAAATTTAATATTCATTTTTTTCACCTCCATATTCTACTTTCAAGTAGAAAGCTATGGTCTATACAGATTTTACCACATTATTTTGCTTTGATTTTGTTCATCTCTGCAATTCTGAGATCCTAATCTTTTTTCTTTTTTTGAACTATCTACAAATTTAAACAAATCCTCTGTACTTTTTTCAATCAGTTGATTAGTATTTATTATGTACCTCATGTGTGCAAAGTACAGTGTTGATCTCCGGCAATACAAAGAAAAGCAAAAGAAATTTCAAAAAAGAAATTTCTGATTTCAGCTAGTTCCCAGTCTAATGGAGAAGATAACATGTAAATAACTGTGTACAGATGAAATATTTACAAGATAAATTGGAGATAATCAGAGAGGGAAAGCACGAGCATTGAGGTGGATTGGGAAAGATTTCTTGTAGAAATGGGATTTTATCCATGACTTGGAGGAAGCTAGGGAATCCAGGAAGCCAAGATGAAGAGGGAAAGTATTCCTAAAATGGGGAACAGCCAATAAAAATGCTTCAAGTCAGGATATGGAACAATTA
Organism: Trichosurus vulpecula; assembly: GCF_011100635.1. Taxonomy (NCBI): domain Eukaryota; kingdom Metazoa; phylum Chordata; class Mammalia; order Diprotodontia; family Phalangeridae; genus Trichosurus; species Trichosurus vulpecula. The sequence goes on from NC_050581.1 coordinate 165,764,061, forward strand.
ATACCAAGGGTCCATGCCACCATATTTTTGAATACTTCCTTGAGAACTCTATTTCTACAATAGCTCATATTAATATGTGCTTTTTTAATCTTCTAAAAGCCTTTTAAGTATCTTGAATGTTTTTCCATTGGCATTCTAATTTGTAGAATCTTCTTGTTGTTACACTATTCCCTTTCCATCAGGATTTTCCTATCAGTTTATTTTGTTGCACACTAATAATTGTTCTTTCTATTTTCGATTGTTTAATTGAAAAAAATCTTCCATCTTTTTTCCCCTACAGTATGAGGTTTTCTTTGTTATTGGTTCTTTTCTATCATCTCCTTAACAGTTGTAGTCATTTTATTTTGTGGGTCCAGTTCTGTCTATTTTGAGATAAAGGAAGGCAGCTGGGCTTTAAATGTGACCTTTTATTTGCACATCTTGCCAGATTTCTCTTCCCATTCCTCTGTAGTATGTTAAGACATGGCCTCAAAAGTACTTTCAAGTCTTAAATAGGACTTTGTATATTCTTACACAATTTGTTTTCTATAATGAATAACATAGACAAAACCAATAAGACATTGAATACAGAATAATAAAACATGGGGCCTTGCTTCATGGCAAGGATTTCAAGTCCATGTTTGTATTGAAAAGCCAAACTCGTACTACCTTATTTTGACTCCATTCCTTTGTTCAGCTCCAACCCCTTTTGGTACTTTGCCCAGGTAGTTTCATAGTTCTTGCCAACCCATACCATGATATTTATTCACACAACTGCATTTGATTGTAGATTTCAGACACACACACTCCTATTGCCCATGCGCCAAAACCAAGTGTGGCCCTTTTCAGCCATCAGGGAATGAATTAGGATTTCTTTTTTATTGCAATACTCAGTCTTCTCAGTAATGCAAATATAGCTTTTAAAAATCCTATATAAAATAGTAGCATGCATTTTAGTAATAAATTTATTTTTTTATTTTTAGTTTACAACATTCATTTCTATAAGTTTTTGGGTTCCAAATTTTCCCTCCCTCCTTCTCCCCCTTACCCTCCAAGACAGCATGTAATCCAATGTAGGTTCTACATATACCTTCACATTGAACTTATTTACATAATAGTCCAGTTGTAAAGAAGAATTATGACTAATGGAATGAATCATGAGAAAGGAGAAACGTAACCAAAAAAGAAGGAAAAAAATAGAGCAAAAAGTTTGCCTCAATCTACATTCAGACTCCGTAATTCTTTCTCTGGATGTAGACAGCTTTTTTTTCCAGCATGAGTCTTTTGGAGCTGTCTTTGAAGCTTTCATTCATGAGAGGAGTCAAGTCTAACAAAGTTAGTCCTTACACATATCACGTGTCTGTAATCATATATAATGATCTCCTGGTTCTGCTCCCCTCACTCAGCATCAGTTCATATAAGTCATTCCAGATTATAATGAAGTCCATCTGTTCCTCATTTCTCATAGCACAATAGTATTCCATTACATTCACATAGCACAATTTCTTTAGCCATTCTCCAATTGATGGGCATCTCCTTGGTTTCCAATTTTTGCCACCACAGAAAGAGCTGCTAGAAATATGTTTGTATATACAGGTCCCTCTCCCACTTGTATGACCTCTTTGGGATACAACCCTAGAACTGGTATTGCTGGGTCAAAGGTTATGCACATTTTTATAGCCCCATGGGCATAGTTCCAAATTACTCTCCAGAATGGCTGGATCAGTTCACAACTCCACCAACAATGTAACAACGTTCCAAATTTCCCACATCCTCTCCAGCATTTATCATTTTCCTGTTTTATCACGTTAGCCAGTCTGACAGGAGAGATGTGGTACCTAAGAGTTGTTTTGATTTGCATTTCTCTAATCAATAGTGATTTAGAGCCTTTTTTCATATGACTATAGATAGCTTTGATTTCTTCCTCTGAAAGCTGCCTGTTCATATCCTTTGACCATTTTCATTCATGAAATGAATGAAAATTTCAACAACATTTTACTTAATTGGAATAGTAACAACATCTTTAGTATGATTTCCATCATTTGTGATGCGAAGTTGATGTGCTTTTCAAGATTCATGTGAACTCAGTGAAATAACTGAATAAGTCCACCTTGGCGTCAATTTTAGCACATTCACTCTTGGAATATGAATATGAAATCATTTGGTATTGTTTGGAGTTGAAGATGTTGTTTCTTAATATTCCAATTAAATAAAATGTCAAAAATTTTAATCATTTCATTTCTTGAAAATAAGCATTTTTGCCTATGTGTCTAGACTTTAGGAACACCCTGTAGAAATAAGAGTCATCTCTCAATTGATAAATGGTCAAAGGATATGAACAGGCCATTTCCAGGTGAAATAATCAAAGTTATTTATAGTTATATGAATAATGCTCTAAATCACTATTGATTAGAGAAATGCAAATTACAACAACTGTGAGCTACCACCCCATACGTATCAGAGTGACTAATATTGTAGGAAAGGAAAATAAGAAATGTTGGATGGTATGTGGGGAAATTGAGATACTAATGCACTATTGATAGAGTTATATACTGATTTAATCTTTCTGTAGAGCAATTTGGAAATATGAACAAAGGGCTATAAAATCATGCATATTCTTCAAACCACCAATACCACTACTATGTCTGTATCACATAGAGATGAAACTTTTTTTAAAAAAAAAGGAAAGGAAAAGGACCTATATGTACCAAAAATATTTATAGCAGCTCTTCTAGTGGTGGCAAAGAATTGGAAATGCAATGGATGTCCATCAATTAGGGAATGGCTGAACAAGTTGTATATAATTGTCATAACAAGTTTAATTTGATATACAGATAATAATATCCAATTCTAACAAGAGAAATTGTCATTAGTATTTCATATTACCTAAAAATGAATAATTAAAAAAACATTGGTACCTTGTAGATGACTTTCTCCATTTTGTGGAATGTTTTATACCATGGAATCTACTAGTGCCAGTTTTCTGAAGGTTTGGAGGGAGATAGGACCAGTTAGATGAAAAAGAATGCTCTTTTCAGATCTAAATTTTAGCATCATTATCTTTCTAGGAAGAGGTCATTAAACTATTATTCTGTCTTGGGGGTCTATACTGATTAAAATGCCATACACTTTAGCATTTACATTTGAATGAAAAGTTCAATAAATATAGCTAATCCACTTAAAAATAAAATTAAAAGGTCTAAAATTTATCTTATTTTAAGAGAATTGAATGAAAGAAGCTGTAAAATAAATCTCTGTCCAGCATGATGGTCTCCCTACATTCTGTAAGGACAAAGGATAAAGTATTTGTGCTGAAAATGGAGGGAGGAAATGAAAATGAAGATCCATTCCAGATAAGGGAATTTAGAACAACTTGTACTTCCCCTACTTCTTTATTTTAGTTCATGTAGGGCACGTGTTTTGACTGTTAGTCTCTGAAAAACTGGAATGGAAAAGAACAGGCAATACATTTTATTTGAAGATTGCCTTTGGCCCACGTCCATCTTTGGAAAATGGGAAAAGATTCTCTCTTTGTTTGCAACAGCAGAATATCAAGGAACAAAAAGTCCATAGTATTTTAGGATTTCCTAAACAGCTTCATAGTCATTGAGGTAAAAAATGTATGATGCATAATGAGGTAAACAAATTTTGAAAATACAAGTTTTAATAATATGGTGAAAAAGAACAAAGATGGAAGTGGTAATATTCAAATTTTTCTACTTTTTTATTTAAGGCAACTAAATTAAAGAAAGCCTATTAATTTTTTAAGCATTATCTCAGCAAATACATGGTCAGCATTCAAGAACAACCTTCAGCATTCAAATTCCAATCAATGTAAATATATAAAAGGTTTCAATTTTGTCTTTATAGGATAATCTAGTTAAATCTGCAATTCAAATACTAGGGAAATGTCCAAAAATGCTTATCAATGCATGTAATAAATCTTAGTCACACACACTAAAAAGATACATATTATGTTAAGCAGGCAATTTTCATTTTAATATTAATACTTTTAGTGAAACAAACTTCCTTGGCTTCCTAACTAATTGCTGTTCAAATCAGTCAGGACATTCTATTCCTGTGCTAGATTTTAAAGGCGATAGCCAACAACCAATTTATTTAAAAGTTTGTGAATAAAGTGTGGCATATGTTCCACCCTTGAAGAATTGCACACATCCATTATATAAGATTGAGTAAAAGGCATTCCCATGCCAACATCTAAACCCTCAACAGGAATTTGTTCCAGCCATAAGTCTGCACGGATGACAGTGCACACCGACATAAAATGGAAACTCTTCCAAAGGGATTGTTTAGAGAAGGGTCATATGTGGTTTCCCATAAATCTCTGGAGAAATCTGACTATTGTGTTCTATTTTGTGCTTATCGTATTAAAGGTATCTCTTTTAGATTGTGCAGGTGGCTTTCTCACCATCATATGTTCCAAAAAGGCCAGGTAAAATTGCCTCTTTTAAAAATCTGCTTCAACAGTACAAATAAAATACATTATCTGAAAGAGTCACTGTGGTTTTGTTGATATTCTCAGCCAAAAGCTGTAACCTCCTTTGAATGTGCTAGTTAAATGAACCACACCAATTTTGTATTTACTGTTGTCAGTATATGTGATCTTCTATACTTATTGGAGATGGATTACTTTGTTTTGGGTCTTAATTCTCAAGAGAGTGAAAATCAGTAAAAGAAGGAAGAGAAGCAAAGGAAAAAGTTTAAAGTTGGATTAGTAACATGTCTAAAATGAAAGCAAACATTCTTTCTCTAAATAAAGGGTGATAATGGGGGATGAAGAAATAATAGGGAAGAGTATAATGAATAAATCTTTCTTAGTAAAAAAAAAAAGTTTATATTCAGAAAGCAAATTTCTAAGTCTTGTTAGGATTCCTGGAGAAAAAAGACATCGTACAATCCAATTTTGGGTTTATTGGGGTATGATGAATGAGTACATTTTTGGAGCATAGGGTGTGAGGTGACTAGCTTAACTTCTTCATACATTGACAAATCAGGTCCCTAGAATAAATCTGGCTACATATCCCCAGAGCGTTCTAGTGCTTAATTCTGAAGGACTGAGGGTTTCTTTCTCATGTGATATAGCTTACAAGCCCCCACTAGCATTTTCCTGCCATTATTGTGAACTTTCAATGAATTAGTCAGCCAATTTTGATAAGCCTTTAAAAAGTGATTTTTTATTAAAGAAAATTAATTGATATAGTTGGTGCATTTTTACAAAAATCTGTGATACACACTTCCACAAGTACCTACAAATTCAGAGGAAATCAAGCTCAAGCTTAGACCTTATGTACCACACGGGTAACTCACAGTTCCAGGAATTCTCCTTGTGAGAGTCCTCAAGATATGCATACATTCAATATGCATGTATGTGTGCATGCATGTATACATATATGTTTCTACATTGCATGTGTATACATACCTACAAATACATGTGTGTGTATGTGTAGATATATACATGAACAGGTATAAAATAAATGTGTGAGAATACATGTGTATACACATATAGCTGCTGGATGCTGATAATAGAAAACACAAAACAGAGGAAACTGAGTGAACAACAAATTCATATTACTTGATCTCAGCTCAGTAATTTTCATGACCCTGCATTTCTCAGGATGGTATGCATAGCATGGACCAATCTACTATTGGTTACTATTAAGAACAAAAGACCATATTTTCAAAGGCATTGACTAAGCTTAAAGGAATAAAATGTTGCCACAGAATGCATTAGTACTTTAAGGATTTGTTCTTCCATTGGCATGAGATCTTTCTCCACTGACTCAGTTCAAGACTCAACTAGTACATAAGTCTGAGAGACTTGTGGTAAGGGAGGCTCAGAAAGATTGAGTGGATTTCCCAGGGTCACCTTGTTACACATGTCAGAAGTAGAAATTTCACTCAGATCTTCTGACCTCCAAGTTCTGCCCATTAACCTTTCTGCCCACTGCCTCATATACCATAGAATAGAATGTGATCATAAATGTTTATAACCAGGATGAGGGTCAGTTATGTCTGAATTGAGAAAAGAAATCTTGCAACCCCGAGAGCTAGGCTGCCCACAACTAAAAACTCTTTTTCATTACAGGGACTGCCGCTCACCATTAACATTTGTATAAATTTTTCTCTTTATTTTCTTCATTACATAACTAGAGGTTCAGCACCACTGGGAAGGAGAGTCCTCCTTTGAAATGTAACAGGCTGCAGGGAATTAGAAGACTCCACTATAACCCGGCTACCAGGCAACATTATAAAAAAAAAAAAAAAAACAACAACTCTTTCATCAGTAAACAATCCAAGCTACCCTTATTATCATTACTCCCATTCCTCGAAATCATTAACTGAGCACTCTGCTCTCTCTCTCTCTCTCTCTCTCTCTCTCTCTCTCTCTCTCTCTCTCTCTCTCTCTGTATATATATATATATATATATATATATATATATATATATATATATATATATACACATACGTATAAATGAAGCAACCTCTACCTTCAGGAAGTTTACATTCTATTGGAGGAAACGACATTTACACATAATTATACATATAATACAGGGTGTTTTTAAACTATTAAAGCTAAAAACTCCATCAAAATTTTTGGGATACCCTGTATACATAAGACAAAGTAAACGGCATTTTTGGGGAGAGGCATTTAGCAACTGCAATTATTAGAAAAATTCTTTATGTAAGAGGTGGTATTTGGACAAAACTTTGAAGGAAGTTATGGATTTTAAGAGGCAAGGGAAGTAGGACATGAATTCCAGACTTGTGGGAAGACCTCTGTAAAGATCTACAGATAGGGAACTTAGGGGAAAGGTCAAAGGGAAAGAGTAGATTTGGAATTTATCAGGAAACTATTAAAAACATGGAGAGAAATCCATGTGGCTCCCATCGATGCATTTAACACACTCATCAAATCTGCCTACTAGTTATTCCCTCAAATTTACAAGCCTCCTTAGGTCGGTACTCCACAGTTTGAGTGAACTGTTTCCTTATCTCTTTCTCTTAAACTTTCTAGCTTATTCCAAGGATCACTTTAAGTTCTTTCTACACCAAATTCTCCTCAATCCCTCTATTTTTTAGTGTTTCTCTGTCTCTGTCTCCCATCTCTTTCTCTGTCTGTCTTTCTGTCTCTCTCCCTGTTTCTCTGTCTTTCTTATCTCTTTCCTATTTCTCTCTATCTGTGTCTCTGTCTCTCTAACTCTGTCTCTGTCTCTCTGTCACTCTCTGTCTCTCTTTTTCTCTCTCTGTCTCTCTGTTTCTGTCTGTCTCTGTCTGTGTCTGTGTGTCTCTCTCTCTCTCTCTCTCTCTCTCTCTCTCTCTCTCTCTCTCTCTCTCTCTCTCTTTCCCTCTTTCTCTCCCTATTCCTCTCCATATCTTGAAATTGCTACCAGTTTAATTAAGTGTACGTATTGTTCTACTACTACTACCACTGAGTCTTTGCTTCTACACTTAAAGGAAAGTGCATACTACCACTACTACTACAACTGCTGCTGCTGCTAATACTCCTACTACTACTACGACTACTATTACTACTACTGCTACTATATACTGTTCCTACTGCTGCTACTACTACAACTACTACCACTCCTAACTACTACCACAACAGCTAGCTAGCACTTATATAGTGCTACTATATGTAAGGCACTGTGCACAGTAATTTATAAATATTATCTCATTTGATCCTCACATTTTACAATTGAGAAAACTGAGGCAACCAAAGAAGAAATGACCTGCTCAAAATCACACAGTCCTGAGAACTAGGGAAATTTGGCTTTTGTCATACCTTCCTGGTGCCTGGCACGGTGCCTTACTCAAATAAAATGGTAAAATGAATGTTGGTTTTAAAAACTGAATCAAAGAAAACTTCAAGGATGCAAAAGAGTCATAGTTAAGGGATAAGAGGTGGATTTTTTAGCAAAAAGAGATTAAAAAAGAAAGAAAAAGAACATTGGGAAAGGTAAAAAACCAGAACAATGCAATGTCATGGAAGCCAAGGTGAAAAGGAATTCATGCTGTTAAAACATTAAGTAAGATAAGAATCTGTACAAGGTTTTTGGATTTGAATGAAGAGAGTTGATTACTGAACCTGTAGAGATGAATTGTATCCAAGCAATGGTTTTAAAAGTCATGTTTCAGGCAGAACAGGAAAGAATGGATAATAACGCAATGGGGCAAATGAAGGATGTGAAGTACGCATTGGAGAAGTTTGGCAATAGAGAGAGGGCAAGAAAAATAAAAAAGCAGAATATTTAGAACAGGCATTATAGTCAAGGTCAAAAGGGATTCTTTCAGGTAAGAGAGATTTTTGCATGTTTAAGGTAAAAAAAAATGAGCCAATGAGAGAGTGAGTTGGGGGGCGGGGCGGGGAGAGTGAATTCATAAAAGAAAGGAGAAGTGTAGGTATAGGATTCTGAAAGAGTCCAGAAAAAGCAGCATAGAAAGTACATATAGAAAGCTTACACCTGTGGTTCTTATACCTCTAAGCCCTACTTTTTAAAAATTTCTTATCAATACTAAAGTGGAACAAGCTTCATGTAAAGTAAATTTCCACTCACCCAAAGTTCTCAGATTAAGGTTGGATGTTCATTTGTCAGAAAAATTTTAGAAGGGAATATTTTTCAGGTATAGGCAGGTCGAGATATTTCCAGTGAAACCCTTCCAACTCTGAAATTCTGAGACTCCGTGAAACTATCTTGCCTGTAAGAAGTACTAGAGACAAGATCTGAACTTGGGTCTTCTTACTACAGAATTTATTCTCTTTCCATAAGGCTCCACTGAGACAGGTTTTCTTTGTCTTGTAGTTTCCAGCAATAATCTGTCACCTTGTTGTACCTAAGAGAGAACAGAACTGAGCGGGGAATGATGAGGGGGAGTGGGGCAGAATTTCCAAATATTTAATATCCAAGGTAATGACAATATTGAAGACTAAAAACATAAAATGCCTTGTCATAGAAACATCACTAATTCTAAGATCAAAAATGCCGTCAATTAACTTTTGAAATGAATCATTTGTCAATCCACCAGTGAAGAAATCGTAGGATCATATACCTGGAGTTGGCAAGCACCATAAAATTAATTTAGTTCAACCCTCAATTTTAGAGCCAGAAAATTTAAATGACTTGCCCAAGGCCACAGAACAGATATTAGACAATAAAGCAAGAATTTGAACTCGGATCTTGACTACAACTTCAGTTTTCTTTTCATTCACCTTGCTGTCTACCATATACACAATCTATAAATTTTGTAATGAAAAATAATTTGGCCCATATTCATTTATCTTATACGTGAACAATGTGATTCTGTATTGCAGCTTATTGAAATTTACTTCAATTTTAACCAAAGGAACTGATATATATTGTTTCCCTATTTTGATGGATGAAGGTTCATTGCAAAAAGGAGTATGAAAGAAAGATTACCTAGAATTTATGATCAGGTCAGTTTTTTACTCATACTTATTTCTTACCCCAGGCACAAGGCAGTTAGAATTATGTAGCTGTCAAAATATTTTTATCATTCATTTATAGGTAAAAATATTTTAAAAATAGGTATTTTTCTATAACATATAAATCACATATACATTTATGATATTGTACTTATACATTTAAGATTAATCTTTAAACCAATATGTTTTATGCTGACTGCTAGTCAAATTAAATATCCAGATCAGTGACCTTGTATTTAATTTTTTTTTTGAAATTAAAGTGATTTACAGCCATTTACAACAAGATCCACAGAAGTGATTAAAGCAGATCTATACCGAGCAAAGTTAGGAATCCAGACATATGCCCAGACCTATCCCACTTAGTGCAAATTATCCTTGCATTTCTTTTGCTTGAATCATTTACATAATTGACTAAATTCTCTATTTTAATCTCCATGGGAAGATACCACATTAATTCTTAACCAATCCAACATCTTTACAATGAATTATTCATTTTTCTTGTAGTTGTTTTTTAAAGAAAATATTCATCTATATATACAATATATACAATGTACACAAGTGGTTCAATTACTTTGAATTAACTCTATTTTAAAAATATGTATGTCTACATATGTATATATAGAGATGCATTATATGTATGTGTGTGTACGTGCACATATGTGTGTATATATATACACACACACATATATACACATATACATATATATGCATATATATAGATATATGCATATGAAGATATATATATCTTCAGTTGAAACGAGGCCAATTTTACATGAAGACATGATTCGCACCAATTTTCCCCCAAAGGATTTTGCACCCTCCCCAAGTTAGCAAGGCCTAACAACTCTTAGGCAGTTATGTTAGCCTCTAAACCCTGAAAGAGTGCACTAGCTTGCCTGTGAGAGAACACAAGGTTCCTAGACCAAAGCTACTGACCCTCCATTCTAATGAGCTGTCTTGGTTTGACAAAAATGTGTGTGAGCAGAGATGTATGTCAGCTGTTGTACTGAACTCTTCAGCACAATGAAGAGATACATATGAAACATTAAGTATGCATGATAATGAATGGCAAATGAGAACTAAATATGGCTGAAACCGTGATGAAGTGGATAAAGAGTGATTATGGGTGTTTGTTCTGATGAGGTTAGTAGCTTGGATCATGACCTCCTGAGAAAAATAAGATGGATTGTTCTAATGGATTTTGTTTAATCTAATGTAGAAATGACATTGAATGATGGTTCTTAATTAGCATCCTCTTCTTCACCTGGATTCCATGCTGTACCCTCTTGACTGGCACTAGAATTTCTATACTCCAAAAAATTAATGCATGGGGAGATTTAAGTAAGACACACTTCTCTATGCTTTGACCAAATCAGAATGACAAGTTTGAATTAGTTCTGCTCAGAAAGAAGAAAGAAAATTGACCTTTAATTTTCCTCATATTAACATGTTTATTTTCAAGGCTTATTAATTATTTTGGCTCTTATAGAGGAAGAAACTATATATCTAGGCACTATCATAAAGAAATCCAAACAATTCCTGTTCTCCATCATCATTAGAATCATCACTGTTACCTTTACCATCACCTTCATTGCTACAGTAAAGCAGAGAAAACCAAAATTCCACCATGTAAAGATAGGAAAAAAAATAGTAATAATTTGGAGCAGCTAACAAGTGTTCAATCCCTGGGTGGTGTATTGAATGTGTGTGTATGTATGTATGTATGTGTGTATGTGTGTATGTATGTACACGATATACACGTATATGTATATATGTGTGCATACATATATATGTATATATACATACACACGTATACATAAATATATACATATACACACATACACGTACATACATATATACGCACGTATATTTGTATATACATGTGTGTATATGTGTATGTATGTGTATGTATGATGTATGTATATATAAGAATCAGCCTACTGACACTTCCCTGGATGTCATGCACATTAGGGCCTGGTCTGCTGAGTACTTTCATGATCCAAAGGAACTTGATCAAAGTTGCTTAACTAGGGCACATATTTCCCTACTTCTCATCCCCCTCACACTCCACTGTAGCAGATTAAACTACAATAGGTAAAGTATGCAGGAGGGCTTTATAAATTAATGTTGGAGGCCTAATTTCATGAGGTTTGTCAACTTGGTCCCTAACGCTGGACAGCTTCTTTGAACTATACTTTTGCACTTTCAGCAGACATCTGAAAGGAAAAAAAAAGTTTTTTTTTTAATATACCGCTCAAACCTGTTTCAGCAGATAACCCCATATCACTAACTAAATTAAAAGACTCAGTATCTCCTGCCTCCTTATCAGCAAAGCCACCTCAAGCTGGTAATTTGGGATATCTCAGTGGATAAATGGAAAGGCAGCTTCTGATTTCCTCAGGAGATTCATACTCGAGAATCCCTGCAGGATCAGGCAAATTAAGCATTTCCCTAAACCTAGCCTTTCTTTTTGCCCCAGGATAACCTGATCAAATTTCTTGGCTTCATTTTCTCCACTGGGCTAGCCTTAATGTGAAACTGAGTAGGCTCTGCCAGCTCCAAAGCCAATTTCAAAGGGAAGCCAGTTCCTTGGGGGAAAGTCAGCCATGCAAAGGCAAAATTGTGTTAATAGTTAAATCCCATTTTCAATTGCCACCAACTGTCTTACAGAAAGAGCTAGAGAGCACAGGCAGGAGAGGAAGATCACAAGCTACAAAGAGAGAGAGAGAGAGAGAGAGAGAGAGAGAGAGAGAGAGACCAAGAGAGACCGAGAGAGACCGAAACCAAGAGACAGAGAGAGAAGAAAGAATGAAATTATTAAAAAAATAAGGAAATGAAAGAAGAGATCTGTAATATTTTAGCAAATATTGGCATTCATAGGTGGAATATACATTCTTTGCACACGATTTTATAAGACACTACCTACCATATGTTCATGACCAAAGTCTTTCCTATTCTTCATAATTATTGATTACATAATATACTAAATTGCAATTTATATTTCTCATTCTGTTCTGTTTATGTGAGTACTTATGAGTAGACCATAGTTGTTGGATGATCAAATAAAGATAATGGGAGAAACAATAGGGATTTTTAAAATTTCAGTCTCTACCTTTTAGTCACTTTAATTTTTGTTCATCAGGTATTGTGTAAGGAGAAAAAATAAATGATTTTGTCTCAGAGATAAGATAATGCTATTAAAAAACAATAACTTTCATCAATTTCATCAGTTTCATATACTTTGGAGAAACTTGTAGAATTAAAAATAATTTCTTTGCTTAATAAATCATGTGAATGTTATGGGCTAAGTCACTCATTATTTCTGGAAAAGAGTCATAGCTTTGAGATAATTCTTTTTTAAAAAGAGGTATTTGTACCCTGAAAAGGCTTTGAGAGTAAAGATCATCCTAATCCTTAAATGCTAGCCAAAAAAGTGTACTTTGGTGGTAAATCATTTATCTAACTAGGATGGAAATTCAAAGCAATTAAAACAAAAAATTCAAATTGTAAATTGGAATTACTAAATTCATTATTTCTTTTAAAAAGCTTATGGTAACACATGGTGGAGTTTAATTTAATGATGATTTTTCTTTTTTTTTTATAAATTTCTTTATTTATTTTTAGTTTACCACACACGGTTCTACATAGTTTTGAGTTCCAGTTTTTCTCCCCTCCCTCCCCCCTCCTCCCCAAGACGGCATGAAGTCTCATATAACTGTCATGTATAGCTTCGCATTGAATTAATTTATGATGATTTTTCAAAGACACCTCCCCCCAAAAAAGGGAAAATAAGTGTTAAATTCTTCTTTTCTTGCCTTCCTTTTTGTTTTTTGAAATTTTATTGACCATTTTTGTTCTTACACCAATTGTTTCTAGTTATATGACACACTGCACCCCTTCTAGTTAATCTTTTCTTGAAATAATAATGACAGCACGGTTAAGCCTATAGAGATAACACTGACCACTTTTAGTCAGCATGTGTGACTTACAACACCCATGCTCATTGCCTTTCCACCTAATAGAACAAAGAACATCTCCTCACTTCCTCTAAAAGGTGAAGACCAGTCATTATAATCATAAAATATTTAACTTTGTTGTATTTTATTTTTTTTTTGTAATCATTGTATAATTATTTTACCTAAATTTTGCTATTCTCCTTAAATTCATACAAGTTTTCCCATTTTTCTCTAAATTGTTAACATTAGCCATTTCTTAGAAGTATGCAATTATAACAACATTGGGATTTAGCCATTCTCCAATCATGGAATATGTACTTTTTCCTAGTCCATGTTACTACAAAATATGCTTCTTGAATAGTTGTGTATGGTGTATATGTGTCCTTTTTTTTTCTTTCTTTCTATACTTAATCTCCTTGACAGAGGATTCTAGTAGTTGGATCTCTGTGTCAAATGTTATGAGGATTTTAATCACTTTCTTAACATAATTCCTTAAATGGGTGGACTCATCCACATTTTCACAATTGGTAAAACACTTTAATGCATTGGTCTTTCCATAACCCCAACCCCATTGGAGTGCTTCTTGTGTTTTCTTGTCTTTGTCAATTTGCCAGATATGAGAAAACATTTACTCAGTGAAATGGCCTTACACAGAAGATTATATAAATGATATATTTTGGTAAAATGGGAACCATGACAATCTTATAACTACCTCAAATAAAATGCAAATAATTCAAATGAAAATTTGAAATGTACGTATGAATTAATTAGTGTATTGTTTCAATTAATAAGCTTATGGTGGTGCATCATGGCAGAGTTTTCATTTGTTCTCTGATTTGCAAAGATGTAAACAAGTGGGAAAAGGAGGTTAATTTTATTCTTTTTTTTTGAGATCCCAGTTATCCGACAAGAAAAAGATACAGACCACAATTTCAAGTAAACAAAAAGATTATTTAGCATACTCAGGGGTAGGGGTTGGAGATTTCCTCTGAGCTGTGGAACTCTGCCATACACATACGCATGATAACTCACATGTTGGATAATACACTCTCTCTCTCTCTCTCTCTCTCTCTCTCTCTCTCTCTCTCTCTCTCTCTCTCTCTTTCTCAAAAAAGGCCTCTAGAAGTTGGAATCATAGACCTAATGAAAAGAAATGACAGGTTACTAAAAGGATAACTGGAGAGCTTCAAGTCTAACAATGCCATGTTACAGATGAAGAAACAGAAGTCCTTAAAGGTTAAGTTACTTGTCCATGAACACCATCACCAACATTTATACAGCTCTTACTATATGCTAGGCACAGTGTTAAAGTGTTTTAAAATTAGCTCATTTGATTCTCATAAGAATCATAAGAAAGAGGTAGGTACTATTAGTGTCACCATTTTACAATTGAGCCAAACAGAGTTTAAGTGACTTGCCCAAGGTCACATACCTAGTAAGTATCTGAGACTGGATTTAAATTCAGGTCTCCCTGACTCCAGACCCATCACGCTACCTACAATACCACCTGACTGTCTCACACACAGACAGTCACACAGTCAGGTGCCAGATTTGAACTTGGATCCTCTAACTAAACCCATCAGTCTTTCTATTGTTACAGCTTCTTTAAGCAGAGGCAAATGAAAGAATTACATTTGCATTTTTATAAAATCTACCTCACAAGTATGAGATAGTAGAGGCATGGACAGAAAACTGGGGAGAGAGGGAAAGAGACAGAGAGAGAGAGACAGACAGAGAGACAGAGACAGAGAGAGTGAAACAGAAAGACAGAGACAGAGAGACAGAGACAGAGAGACAGAGACAAAGAGTGAGGCAGAGACAGAGAGACATAGGGTGAGACACACACACACACACACACACACACACACAGAGAGAGAGAGAGAGAGAGAGAGAGAGAGAGAGAGAGAGAGAGAGATTTAGGGTTTCAAGGGAGAGTAAATATACTCTGAGACAGAAACATGAGTTAAAGGAATGCATTGTTATATTGGGCTGCTTAAGACAGGGATAGTGTTGGAAGCTTGCGAGAAATCGTCTCTCCCTGGCCCTAATCAGACTACATCTGGGAGCTTTGAGTTCAGTTTCATGTAGGCAAAGGCATTGGCAATCTGTACAGTACCCAAAGTAGGGTGACCAGGAGAATGAGTGTCCTAGGAGCACTCTACATGAGGAGCGGTTGGAAGAACCAGCCATGTTTAAACTGGAGAAGGGAAAATTTAGGAGACCCTATTAGGTGATTCTAAATATCTGAAGTCTGTTAACATGGAAAATGGAATACATTTATTTTATTCAGTCACAGAGATAGAACTAAGAATAAGGGGTAGGAGTTGCAAAGGGAAATATAAGCTAGATTTAAAAAATTAAAAAGTATATTCTTAACAATTAGAGCAGTCCTACCCAACATTCCTTCCCCTCTGACGCATAATGTCAAGGTCTTTTCTATTAATTTATTTTAATGTGTTGATCTGTTAAACTATTATTAAAGCAGTCATAAAGTACATTAGAGTCTGTCATAGGTAGGCTTCTTATCATTTACGTCAAGCATTTATCACGCACCTACTATGTGTCAGATACACACAGGGTACCTGCAGCCTCAAGGGCACACGTGACCCTCTAGGTCCTCAAGCATGGCCCTTTGACTGAATCCAAACTTCACAGAACAAATTCCCTTAATAAAAGGATTTGCTCTGTAAAAGATGGACTCAGTCAAAAGGCCGAATGCAAGGACCTCAAAGGCTGCATGTGGCCTCAAAGCCACAGTTTGATAGCTACTTATTGGAAACTCTTTGAGGAGATACTTGATCAGGTCTGTCCAGATCACTCAGAAGCACTTTTAAACTGCAAGATTATATGATGATTATGCTGAAGAATACAGATCTGCTAACATGTTCTCCCTAAGGATTCTTTACAGATCATTCTGTTTCTTTCCATTATATAGAACAATATTAACAGTACCCAAATTTCCCAACACCTCAAAAAAGTCACATTTCAATTCTTTCTAAAGAAATCAAATGGAAACAAAGGGAAGTATCTGAATAATATAATTGTAATCCTCCTTATAGAGCTTGGAATGGAACAAAGAGAAAAGGGTGTTCTGTGTGTGGGGCAATTTTCATCCAGCATCCTTTAAACTCCACAGGGATTTTAGACCTAAACTGAAGGCAAACTGAACAGAATTATTTTCACCCTGCCCGACTTTATGAAGGAACAAATAGTTAAGGGAAGTAGGAGCCAAGTTCAACAGGAAACAGTAAGAAGCAAACTTCCCAGCATCCTGAGAAAGATGCACAGGAGGTAGCATGTGCCAAGCGGGCTAAATGACTGCCGTTAACTTGAACTACACTTCCCCTTCTGCTCCTGGTGGAGAGTAGTCCAGGAAACTGAGTCCAAGAGCCTGAGTAATAGAAAATGCCCTACAGGTCACCAGTACTGCTTTCTTCCTGGTCCCAGCAGCCCTCCTCCATGAGAATAGTCCATTCTGGAGAAGAGACCCATCACACCCGCCACCACCCAAACCTATCACCAATGGCCAATAATCTCCTATAATCCAGAGGGGCAACCTTTGGGGAGATATAAACTGGCAACTCTCTCTGCAACTTCTATGGGACGGACCCCTTCCCAAACTCTTGACTTTTCAGCAGCCCTTTCCTGGACATCTGGAAATACAAGGTCTTGACATGCATTGGATTCGTCAAATGTTTTAATTTCAGAAGCAGATATAGTTTTATTAATAGAGATAAAATTTAAGAAGATGCATTATCTCTGACTTGCAACTGAAACTTCCTCTATGTATTGTCTCCCCCATTTGAAAGTGAGCTCTTTGAGAGAAAGGCCTGTATTACTTTTCTGTTTGTATCCTAAGCACTTAGAAAAGTGCTTTGCACATGGTAATGGCTAATTAAATGCTCCCCCCTCCTCACCTTTCTTCCCTCCCTCCTTCCTTCCTTCCCCCCTTCCTCCTTATATTCCTCTTTTCCTCCCTCTTTTCCTTCCTTCTTTTATTCTGTCCTTTCTTCCTTCCTCCCTTCTTTCTGTCTTCCTTTCCTTCCTCCTTCCTTTCCTCCTTTCCTCCCTTCCTCCCTTTCTCCCTTCCTTTTTACCATGCCTGCCTTCTTAACTTTGTTTCATCTTTCCTACCTTCCTTCTCATCCCCAACCCAACAATATTTTTTTTCTTTCTAAAGAAAGCTCCAGTCATAGTACCCAAGCTGCCTGATGTCTTGCAAGTCTTCCAGCAGAGAGTAGCGGTTAGAAGCAGGAGACCTGCCTAGTGACAGACACAAATTCACCTGACAGATGAAGGAATTTCCAGGGCTGCTGGCTTAATATAAATTATTCATGGGCTTCCATCTCTAGGGATTTCACCATTGCAACATAGTAGAGTGGAAAAAGCTGTGGAATTGGGGGAACTCTATGCAATCCCTTCTTTGGCATTTACTCCTTGAGTGACCTTGGGCAGGTCATTTCACTAGTTAGCCTTTGGAAAATACAGAGGGCTTTATGAATTCAGGGAGACTTTTGACATGCATTTTAGAGGTGAGATAGCCAGCCAGGGAATGCACCAGCTACAACAAGGTCAACAGAACATGAAAAGAATACTAAATTGAAGTCCCTGTGGATTAGTGGGGAAAAAGATAAAAAGTATTTGCCCTCAAGACACCATAAACCCTGTTCTTCCTCATAGCACTAGGCATCCTTAGACTGAAGCTCACTTTTTCAGATATCATCACATGGGTCTTGGTAAGAGCCCACATGGTCTGTGTGGAAAATATTATACTATTTTATATCATTTTTAATTTCAAGTAGACCCAGAGCCTGATTTAATGAGTAACTGGATGAAGATCCAGGACCTGGGCTTCTTTGTTCTCTCTAAAAGTTTGCTCAGGCAATACCCTTACCTCTGTCAACAAGGCCAGATCATTAAGGACATTACCCTAACCCCAAGAGAGATTACCTTGCTTAATATTCTACAGGTATATACTATGTTATGGAATGTAATGAGACACAGAGACGCTGGGCTGTAGTTTCAACTGACTTTTGTCAACATCCTTTACAACTCTATTCCATTAAGGAAAATCCTCTTCTTGTATCATGGTTAAACATACATAGGGGTCTTAAAAAATGAGGTAATACAGGCTTGCTAGCTCTGCTAAAATAACGTATATAAGTTTTCTCATTGCTTTGTTCAGGCAGCCAGAGCTTCTGCTCTGACTCCTTGTACGTACAAGTAAGCTAGCTCCGCTATGCTTTAAGGGAAAATAATAAACAACATGGATTTTTCTATCACCTAGCTCTGTTGTTTCCTTCAACCAAATTTTCAGGTTTAACATCTGTAACAATAATGGGCACATCACCTCAAAGAAATGTATGGTAAATTCAGCCTAAAACCTCAGTCAAAATTTCAGCCAAAGCTCTTTTCCTGAGTAACAAGATTATATGGGTGCATTGTATTTAGTTAAAGCAGGAAAGTGTCATCTATCTTTCATTGTATTATTGCAAGATTCACCTAGTTCTGGATCTTAGAATTTTATAGGCTGATTTGGGTGTTTCTCATAAAATGGGGAAACCTAGAGCAACCAGGGAATCAGAAGAAAAGGTAGGAGGCAGGAGGAATCTATTTCTGGTTCCCAAGGTGAGGGGCAGAATGAATTTCCATGGTGAATAAGCTGCTGTGATATGGTAAACAAAGTCCAGAGAAAAATAAGTAGAGCCCACAGAGGAAAGAAAATCCAGAAGTGGAGCCCAGAGAGCAAGGGCACCCATTCTTTTATAGCATGAGTGGGGAAAGAAGAGAGAGTATGTGATAATGCTGTGTGTTAAAGAGCTTTTCCTAAAACACAAGTATGATCCTATCATTCCCCTATCCAATAAACACCAGTAACTTCCTATTGCCTCCAAAAGCAAATATTAAATGATTTGTTTGGCAGTTAAAGCCCTTCTTAATTTAACCCCCTCCTATCTTACTCCCCAACACATACTCTAGAATCCAGTGACAATGGCCTCAATGAACAAGATACTCCCAATTCTCAGCTGTGGACATTCTCTCTGGGCTGTCCCTCATGCTTGGAATGCTCTCTCTCCTCCATTCTAAGGACTTCCCTGGCTTCCTTTCAGTCCCAACTAAAATTCTCCCTCTTAGTTCCACTGCCTTTCCTCTGTTAATCATTTCCTTGTTAACCTGTATATAGGATAAATGCTTTGCATACATTTGTTTTCATGTTGTCTCCTCCATTAGATTCTAAGTTTTTTGAGGGCAGAGGCTGTCTTTTGCCTTTTTTTGTATACTTAGCACTTATCACAGTGCCTGGCACACAGTAGTTCATTAATAAATGTTTGCCGAATTGAATTGAATTATGTTTTTTTAATAAATAAACTCTATATACGGTTGTTAGAAACAAAAATATATAATAAAATACAAATTTAAGTTTTGTAGTTTAAATGCCTTCAATGATTAAAATGCTTTTTATAATTATCCTGCACCATTATTCAGGGCTCTATTTTAGTTTTTACCTTGAATAATTTGGCATTTTTAAAAACATATACATCACTAAATTCAATCCAAGCAGTAAGAGTCTTTAGATGTGTAATATGTTAATATGAATAAATGGTTAATTGAAATGAGAAATATTTACCCATATTTTTGAAACCTCACACAAATGTGATAACAAATCATTTTAAGATTCTGCTACCGCCCCATTCAAGCTTTGGTTAATTTAAAGTTTTAAATTAATGAGTGCGTTAGGATGAGGCAGGTAATATTTGCCACAGTCCAGTGCCGGGCACAGCTTTAGAAAACAATTAATATCATACTCCATACAGTGAATAAGGAATACATTTTTTTCTAAGCTTATAATGATCAGAGATATTTCTTCACACTTCGTGTTTAGAGACCAAAAGGTCAATTTCAGGTTGCAGTATAATAGCTGCTGGTCAAATACAAATGCAGCTGGAGGGATACCCCTAGGTATTTTGAAATCTACGATTTGTGTTTTTCCACCTTAGTATTCATCTGGTATTTGTTAGAGCCTTCAAAAGCTGGGGAATGGAACTTTCAAGGTCATTCATTTGCAAAATGAGCTTAGAAATGAGATCAACACTGCCTGGGAACCTTCAGAGTCAATGCTGGTTTGTGGTGTAGAAGTCTGAATAGCCTCTATAGTGTCAATATACCACTATAGATTTATAATGACAACCTCTTTTAGTACTTATGCTCCTTGTAAACATTTTTTTTCCTTTGCCTTCATTATTCACATTCTCTCCCTCCCTCCCTCCCTCCTCTCTCTCTCTCTCTCTCTCTCTCTCTCTCTCTCTCTCTCGTCTCTCTCTCTCTCTCTCTTTCTCTCTCTGTATGGGATGAATACTGAATATGCTGGATGATAAAATTTTAAATGAACTTTTTTCTATCCTGCAATGGTTCAATGAATCTGAGCTCATCCACTGAATATACCCCTTCTTCCCATCAGGGCAGACCACAAGTCATTTACACCTTCCTATCAAGTTTGATTTTTACCTCGCGTGCTGGACACCCCTTTATATTTCATGATTGTTTATTTCTATTATACTTCACTGTTTTTCCCTAAGCAGCCTGACTTTCACAATCGTACAATTCCCAGAGGGTTTCTTTGTGATACTTTTTATGACAAGTTGATTGGTGGAAATATTTTTAACTGTACTTATACCCATGATGCATCACCCCATTAACTTTCATATCACTCAAATTTTGTTTTGTTTTTGCTTTTGTTTTTTTTTATATATAATTTTAGAGATTCTCTAACACAATATGCCTCATTGGTAGGTTTGGGTTGAATCTGGGAATACACACATTAGGAATAATATTGGAAACTACAGTAATATCACAACTGTGAAGCATTTTGAGTTCATGTCATTCAAATTTAAATTGAAAGAACTTGGGACATTTAGCTGAGAAAAATGAGGGCTTTAGGATGGCTATGGTTAACTGTTTTCCTGTATTTGAAATATTGTCTAGTTCTCTTTTCTAGACAAGAGTAATGGGCAACCATTGCAAAGAGCAAGATTTAGTCTTAATGTAAATAAAACTTCCTATTAGATCTAACATGGAATGGGACTACCTCAAAGGGCTGTGGGTTTCTCCTCCCAAAAGGTCTTCAAGTACAGCTAATTACCATTTATTGCAAGTTTATTTCCCAGATTGGTCATCTTCTTACTAGGTATCTTACTGGAACATTATCCACATATTGATAAACTTTAACCCTTTCATCTCTATAATTTCCAACCTGGAGCCCCACTGGTTCAATTGGTGAGCAACTCTAGCAGTCCATTATTTTAGACTGGCCTTAATCTTGAATCACCAGTTAGTACTTTACTTTCACACCACCATCTTCCTGTTAGCTGCCTTGATGTCAAACATGCACATTGTTCCCACTTGGCCCACTGCCCACCCTCTTTTAACTTTTAATGTACAAAATAAGATAAGCATTTCCATAGCATGGTAGAATAAAGAAAAGGATAATTGCACATGAAACTGCTAATCTATTATATACAACTAGCTATTCCTTTTAAATATATAATAAAGTGATCATGTAACTTTCATTTTTCCCTTTTTTTTTGTTTCTTCCCCCCAACCTTGAGATGGCTACCATTAGACACAAGTGTGTGTGTGTGTGTGTGTGTGTGTGAGAGAGAGAGAGAGAGAGAGAGAGAGAGAGAGAGAGAGAGAGAAATCATTCTATATATACTTTTATTTATTAGTTCTTTCTCTGGATGCAGGTAGTGTCTTCATTCATTGGTCCTTTGTAGCTGATTTGGGTATTTATAATAGTCAAAATGACTCAGTTGCCCAAGTTGTTTTTTAAAACAATATTGTTGCTACTGTATACAACATTCCCTTGGTTCTGCCCATTTCTGCCCTTTTAACAATTTTAAATTGGATCTGTGATTTTGTTGCTTTAGGGGACTCCCAGTAAGGAAACTCAACCAATTCAGGTCAATGTCTTCTCTTCAAGTATAGTTTTAGGGAGTTGCCTAGAGTACTGGAAAGCCCTGTGTAACATGTGTCAGATACAGGACTTGACCCCTGTAATGGTAAGAAGGGGGTGACATTTTTACTGTTTTCTGTTTTGGAATGCTAAGGTAATCAAGTGCCTTTGAGTCTTGCCTTTCAAATGTAATGGCAAGGAAAACGAGACTTTTTACTGCTTTTTATTTGAATTTATTTGAATTTTTTATTTGAATTTGAGGTAATCAAGTGTGTTTGATGAGTCTTGCCTTTGTTTCTTTGATTGAATAAAGAGTCTTTGATGACTTGCTTAAGAAACAAGAAAACCTCATTTAGATGGGTTTGAGTCACAAAGTTGTGAAACCCTCTGACCCTGAGAAGGGTATATAAGATCTGAGGTTGGTGTTTTGTTTTGGGGCTCTCACTCACTGCAAGAATTTTGTGTGATTTGACCAGATGAGACTCTGGGTAGTCATCATGAAGCCCCACCCTACCCCAGCTTTGAAAAACCCGTATGTTGTTGCTTCTCTCTCTGGTATGTATTGCTATAGTTACATTGTTACAAGCCTGTCTACTGGTTTGTGTTTATTTGCTCTATTTATATAATGTATGTTTGTAATTTTTTTTTTATTCTCTCTAAAGTTCAGGGTGCTGGCTTCTTCCTCTGAACTAAATAAAGTAAGATTGTACACCCCAAATCTGAGAATCCATGATTTCACAATGTTGCAAGACTGGAACCACGTTACATCACCAGGAGCAGATTGAAATTAAAATGATGTTTTTTTGTCACAGGAAGCATCTTGGGATTCATAATTACACTGTACAACTTGTAAATGCTATCAAAGCTTGCTTTGCTCCACAAATTAAAATCTGCCTCTAGCTCATTATTTATTTGTTAGCAGACTGCCCCTTCAACTTAAACTTGTTTCTTTAGAAAAGCAGATCAAAGAATCTGTGCTAGCAGCCCTTCTGTGTTCTGGTGTTATTGGCCTTACACCTCCACAGCAGCTACAAACAGCATTGTTGTTACTGTCTCAGGTCTAGATTCAAGGCTAGCTCTCTATGCATTATACCATGCTGATTCATTATTTCTGGAAACATAATTAAGTCAATATCACCATTACTTCTTGAATACTTATCTATGAATATATTTTCCCATTTGTTTTTCCTAATTTTATTAGCATGCCAACTCCTTGAAGAGGGTCTGTCTTCAAATCTCTATTTATATCATAATGCTTGGTTCATGATAAATGCTTGGTTTTTTTCCTATTCTTTCCATTGATTCATGTTTAAAGAGAATATTTCTTTGGTCATAGAGATGGGGTGATCTATAAGGTGCATTCCAAATATGATAATCTATGATTCTATAATGTTCAATGATTTGAAACCACATTACATCACCAGGAGTACATTGAAATTAAAATGATACTTTTTGTCACAGGAAGCATCTTGGGATTCATGATTATACTGTACAATTTTTAAATGCCATCAAAGTTTGCTGTGCTCCTCAAATTAAAATTTGGCTCTAGCTCATTATTTATCTGTGAACAGACTAATTAAATAGACTGCCCCTTCAATAAAATATCAAAGTCTGGACAAGAGAGGCATTTTTGGTCCATTTGGCTTCTCCTATTAATATTATAAGGATGATTTATTTTGAGTAGTCATGGATCTCACTTGTGTAGCCCAAAAGTAGTCTGAGGCTATATGCAGTCAGTACAATATCAGTTGCAAACATGTACATCTGGAAGATATAACTATTTGCATTTTGCTCTTGGGCCCCTCTCCCACACTGAATAATTGCAACCTCTATGATTATGTATTTATCAAGTGTTCTTATAGGAGAGCCCAATTTGACAAGTCATATGCGTTTAAGACATAATCAACCAATGTAAATATAGCAGAATTTTGTGTTGCCTGAATGTGAAGAGAAGAAGTGGTGAAGACAAATCCATGGAAGTGTTTTTTTTTTTCTTTCTCATGTTTTCATCAAGGATACACTGGAACTGTTTTTATTAAGATTTACATGAAGGGGGGGTGGAGCCAAGATGGCCCCCTGAAAACAGTGTCTTACTGGAGTTCTCGCACAAATTCTGACAATTCCACTAAAAAAGTGAATCTGAGCAGATTTGAGTGAGTTAGAAGCTGCTAGCAGTCTGAGTGGGGCAAATTCCAAGCCAGGAGAGTCTGAAAGGTCAAGGGAGGCTGGGGCAGTGCTCGGTGTGTGGAGCTGCACCAGACAGAACCAAAGCAGAAGCAGCTGTGGAAACCAACCAGCGAGACAGGCTGGGAGAAAGCTGGGTGCCCAAAACTGGCAGAGATCCCCAGGCCTCCCAACCCAGGACAGGAGTCTGTCAAAGCAAGGACAGGCAGCAGCACAATGCCTCTGGACCTGAGACATCTCCTCCTGAGGCTTGCATCCCAAAGGATTGAAATGTGCCTACTTGAACTTCCGGGAGACATAATGGCCAGGTAAACAGCTTTTATCCCTCCTCCCCTCCCACCCCCGACCCAGAGAATTCCTCGGGGAAAAACACTGCAATAGAGGAGACAGAAGTGGGGCTTCAGTGGCTGAGCAGTGGGAGTTCCTGAGTCCTAGAGGGGCAGAGCCAGCAGAGGTCAACACCAGGAGCCCAGACATACCCTTGCACCCCCAGGGGAAGTCGCAGACCCCAGCACAGATGACAAACAGCTGAGACCATTGCTTAAGAGCAACAGTGCTGGAGAGCAGCCCCAGGGGAAAAGGAGTGTTTGGGCAGCCAGACCCCTCCCCCATACCTCAGGAAACTGAAGGCTATAATACACAAAGCCAGTAAATAGACTCACAATCCCCAGAACAAGAAACCTGGGACAGAGATCCCTGAGCCCCAAAAGCAGAAATCCACTGTAAAGCCAGGAAAAAGCTAATCAACATGAAGAGGAACATGAAAAAACCAAGGACCATTGATTCATTTTATGGAGACAGGCATGATCAAAATACCAATTTGGAAGAGGATAGCATTGACAATATACCCACATCTGATACCTCAAAAGGAAATGTGAACTGGTCTCAAGCCCTACAGGCATTACTGGAAGAGCTAAAGCAGGATTTTAAAAACCAAATTAGGGAGGTAAAAGAAAAAAATGGAAAAAATGGAAAAAAACCCACTGATGAAATCAAGTCTTTAAGAAATAAGATTGGCGAATGGCTATGGAGATTCAGAATCTAAACAGAGAAAATGACACCCTGAGAGGTAAAATCAACCAATTGGAAAAGGAGACTCAAAAGCAAAATGAAGACAGCAACACATTAAAAATTAGAATTGAGCAAGTGGAAACTAATGACTCTATGAGGCATCAAGAAGTAGTGAGACAAAATATAAAGAATGAAAAATTAGAAGAAAAGGTCAAATATCTGACGAGAAAGACAACTGACCTGGAAAATGGATCCAGGAGAGACAATCTAAGAATTATTGGTCTACCGGAAATCCACCATGGAAAAAAGAGCTTTGACAGTATCTTCAAGGAAATTATCAATGATAACTTCCCAGAGGTCCTAGAACCAGAGGGTAAAATAGTCATTGAAAGAATCGACCAATCATGCCCTGAAAGAGACCCCAAATCGAAAACTCCAAGAAATATTTTAGCCAAATTTCAGAATTACAAAGTCAAGGAGAAAATACTACAAGCAGCCAAAAAGAAACAATTCAAATATTGTGGAACTACAGTCAGGATCACACAGGATCTCTCAGCTTCTATGTTAAATGACAGGAGAAATTGGAATATGATATTCCGAAGGGTAAAAGAGCTCGGACTACAACCAAGGATCAACTACCCAGCAAGACTGAACATAATTTTTCAGGCAAGGAAATGGAAACAGAACGAAATAAAGGAATGCCAGACCTTCCTGCTGAAAAGGCCAGAACTCAATGGAAAATTCAATCTTCAAACACAAAAAAGAGAGACATAAAAAGGTAAATGGGAAAAACCCCCACAAACCTTATGAATCAATAAGGGCAAATTATTTACATCTTTATATATGATTATATCATCTTACATATGTTTTATGTATATATATATATGTGTGTGTATATATATGTATAAATATATATATATATATGTCAATCTCGAGAATAGCACAATTATGATAATTGAAAGGGATACAAATAGACTGCAGATGTCTGTATAAAATAACTGATATAAGGATAAAAAACATAATTAAGAGATGTAAAGGGAGGGTTCTGGGAGAAGAGGTAAGGAGGTAGTAGAAAAGGGTAAATTACACAAAATGAAGTGGCACAAAACCACAATATAGTAGAGGGAAAGAAGGGAGTGAGAAGAGCAGTATTTGAGCTTTACTTTCAACAGATTTGCTTCAAGAAGAGAATAACATACCCTGATAAGTATAGAAATTTAACTCATCCTACAAGCAGTAGGTGGGGAAAGGGGGGAAAAAGGGGAGGGGGGTGGTCAGAAGAGAGGGAAGAAGTAGCAAGTGGAAAACAGTAAGATAAGGGAGGGGAATCAAGAGTGAGGGTAGACTGAAGAAGGCGACAGTCAAAAGCAAAACTTTGTTGAGGAGTGAAAGGGGAAAGAGTTAAATAAAAGTATAAACAAGGGAAATAGGATGGAGAAAAAGACACAGATAGTAATCATAACTGTGAATGTGAATGGGATGAACTCTCCCATAAAATGGAAGCAGATAGAAGAATGGATTAAAAGCCATAATTCTACAATATGCTGTTTACAAGAAACACATTTGATACAGGGGGATACACACAGGGTAATGGCAAAAGTCTGGAGTAAAATATATTGTGCTTCAGCTAAAGTAAAAAAAAGCAGGGGTAGCAATCCTAATCTCAGACAAAGCAAAAGTAAAGATATATTTAATTAAAAGAGATAAGGAAGGACACTACATCCTGCTAAAAGGCACCATAAACAATGAAACAATATCATTGTTTAACATGTATGCACCAAGAGGTGTGGCATGCAAATTCCTAGAGGAGAGGTTAAGGGAGTTACAGGAAGAAATAGACAGCAAAACTATAATATTGGGAGACCTCAACTTCGTCCTCCCTGAACTAGATAAATCTAAGCTCAAAATAAACAAGAAAGAAGTTAAGTAGGTGAACAGAATTTTAGAAAAGGCATACATGATAGACCTCTGGAGAAAACTGAATGGAGATAAAAAGGAATATACATTTTTTCTCAGCGGTACTTGGCACATACTCAAAAATTGACCATGCACTAGGGCATAAAAATCTCACAATCCAGTGTGGAAAGGCAGAAGTAGTCGAAGCATCCTTCTCAGATCATGATGCAATAAAAATTATTTGTCATAAAGAACCATGGAAAAATAAACTAAAAATTATTTGGAAACTAAATAATCTAATTCTAAAGAATGAGTGGGCCAAAGAACAAATCAAAAAAGCAATTAATAACTTCATTCAAAAAAATGACAATAATGAGAGAACACACCAAAACTTATGGGATGCAGCAAAAGCAGTTCTTAAGGGAAGCTTTATTTCTCTAAATGCTTACATAAATAAAATAGGGAAAAAGGAGAACAATGAATTGGCCATGCAACTGAAAAAGCTAGAAAAAGAAGAAATTGAAAATCCCCAATTAAATACCAAATTAGAGATACTGAAAATCAAAGGAGAGATTAATAAAATTGAAATCAAGAAAACTATTGAATTAAGAAATAAAACAAAGAGCTGGTTTTATGAAAAAAAAATAAAATTGATAAGCCATTGGTCAATTTGATTAAAAAAAGAAGAAAATCAAATTACCAGTATCAAAAATGAAAAGGGAGACCTCACCTCCAATGAAGAGGAAATTAAACAATAATTAGGAATTATTTTGCCCAATTGTATGACCATAAATTTGACAACCTTATGGAGATGGATGAATATTTACAGAAATATAAATTGTCCAGGTTAAGAGATGAGGAAGTAAAATTCCTAAATAACTCCATCTCAGAAAAAGAAATTGAGCAAGCCATCAATGAACTCCTTAGGAAAAAATCTCCAGGGCCAGATGGTTTCACACGTGAATTTTATCAAACATATAAAGAACAATTAATTTCTACACTTTTATAGACTATTTGGGAAAAGAGGTGAAAAAGGAGTCCTACCACATTCTGATTATGAAACAAATATGGTACTAATAACTAAACCAGGAAGAGTCAAAAGACAGAAAGCAAACTATAGACCAATTTCCCTAATGAATATTGATGCAAAAATTTTAAATAAAATATTAGCAAAAAGATTGCAGCAACTTATCATGAGAATAATACACTATGAACAGGTAGGATTTACTCCAAGAATGCAAGGCTGGTTCAATATTAGAAAAACTATCAGCATAATTGATCATATCAATAACAAAACTAGCAGAAACCATTTGATCATCTCAATAGATGCAGAAAAATCTTTTGACAAAATACAACACCCATTCCTATTAAAAAACACTAGAAAGCATAGGAATAAATGGAGCCTTCCTTAAAATTATAAATAACATCTCTCTAAAACCATCAACAAGCATTATTTGTAAGGGGATAAGCTAGATGCATTCCCAATAAGATCAGGGGTGAAACAAGGATGTCCGTTATCGCCCCTACTATTCAATTTGGTACTAGAAATGTTAGCTGTAGCAATAAGAGAAGAAAAAGAAATTGAAGGAATTAGAATAGGCAAAGAAGAAACTAAATTACCACTTTTTGCAGATGATATGATCATTTGCTTAGAGAATCCTAGAGAATCAAGTAAAAAACTACTTGAAATAATAAACAACTTTAGCAAAGTTGTAGGATATAAAATAAACCCGCATAAATCCTTAACATTCCTATACATTACTAACAAAGCCCAACAGCAAGAGATAGAAAGAGAAATTCTTTCAAAGTTACTGTAGACACCATAAAATATTTGGGAGTCTATCTGCCAAGACAAACCCAGGGCCTATATGAACGTAATTATGAAACACTTTTCATGCAAATAAAGTCAGATCTAAATAAATAGAAAAATATCAGTTGCTCATGGTAAGGCTGAGCTAATATAATAAAAATGACAATTTTACCTAAATTACTTTATCTATTCAGTGCCATACCAATTGAACTACTAAATATTATTTTACAGAACTGGGCAAAATAATAACAAAA
Source organism: Trichosurus vulpecula (assembly GCF_011100635.1). Lineage (NCBI taxonomy): Eukaryota > Metazoa > Chordata > Mammalia > Diprotodontia > Phalangeridae > Trichosurus > Trichosurus vulpecula. The sequence continues at coordinate 165,793,567 of NC_050581.1, forward strand.
TTCATCTGTAAGAACAAGAGATATAGACTATCTAGGGAATTAATGAAAAGAAATGCTAGGGAAGGTGGCATAGCCATTCCAGATATTAAACTGTACTACAAAGCAGCAGTCATCAAAACTACCTGGTACTGGCTAAGAAACAAAGTGGTGGATCAGTGGAATAGGATAGTTACACAAGACACAGTGTTCAATGACTATAGTAATATACTCTTTGATAAACCCAAAGAATCCAGTTTCTGGGCTAAGAATTCACTATTTCACAAAATCTTCTGGGAAAATTAGAAAATGGTAGGGCAGAAACTGGGAATAGACCAATATTTTACACCATATACCAAAATAAAGTCAAAATGGGTTCATGATTCAGGTGTAAAGGCTGATACTATATGCAATTTGGGAGAGCAAGAAGTAGTTTACTTATCATATTTATGGAAAACCAAAGAATTCATGACAGAAGAAGAGATACAGAGCATTACAAAATGCAATATAGATAATTTTTATTATGTTAAATTGAAATGTTTTTGTATAAATGAAGCAATGCAACAAAGATTAGGAGGGAAGCAGAAAATTGGGAGAAAATCTTTACAACTTGTGTCTCTGATAAAGGCCTCATCTCTAAAATATGCAGGGAACTGAGCCAAATTTATAGGAATACAAGTCATTCCCCATTTGAGAAAGGGTCAAAAGATATGAACAGGCAGTTTGCAGAGGAAGAAATTAAAGATATCTGTAGACATATGAAAAAATGTTAGAAATCACTACTGATTAGAGAAATGCAAATCAAAACAACTCTTAGATACCACATCTCTCCTGTCAGATGGGCTAAAATGACAAAACAGGAAAATGATAAATGCTGGAAAGGATGTGGGAAAATTGGAACATTGTTACATTGCTGGTGGAGTTGTGAACTGTTCTAGCCATTCTGGAGAGCAATTTGGAACTATGCCCAAAAGACTATAAAAATATTCATACCGTTTGACCCAGCAATACCACTTCTAGGGTTGTATCCCAAAGAGATCACATAAGTGGGAAAAGGACCCATATGTACAAAAATATTTATAGCAGCTATTTTTGTAGTAGCAAAGAATTGTAAATCAAGGGGACGCCCATCAACTGGGGAGTGGCTGAACAAGTTGTGGTATATGAATGTAATGGAATACTACTGTGATATAAGTAATGGGGATGATACGGACTTCATAACAACCTGAAGAAACCTACACAATATAATGCTGAGCCAGAGGAGCAGAACCAGGAGAACGTTTTACACAACCACAGATATATGGATTCTGTGTTAACTAACCCTGATAGACGTAGCTCTTCTCAGCATTACAAGTTGCAAAGACAACTCCAAAGGACTCATGATGGAGAGGGCTATCTATATCCAGAGAAAGAACTATGGATTCTGAATGCAGATTGAGGCACACTTTACGCTTGCCTTTTTCCCTGCCTTTTTTTTCTCTTTTGTTTTTCTCTTGGGTTTGTTTTTTTTTGTTTGTTTGTTTCTTTTTTCTTCTTTCTCATGATTCATTCCATTGGTCGTAATCCTTCTTTACAACTTGACTATTGTGTAAATAAGTGCAATGTGAAGTTATATGTAGAAGATATATCAGATTCCATGCCATCTTGGGGAAGGAGGGGGATAAGGGGGAAAAAAAGATCTGGAACTCAAATTATGTGGAACTGAGTGATGTAAACTAAAAATAAAAAATCTTAATTATAAAAAATAAAAAATAACAATAGAAGGAGACAGCAAAAAAAAAAGATTTACATAAAGACAAATACATTGACCGATGTATCGTTAGTCATCAATGTTCTCTTGATCATCTATGATTTTTTCTATTATTTTTGATTGTTCCCCTTAAAGTTTTTTTTAATATTCAATTATTTTAAGATTGTACCACTTGCATCATGAATTTCTTCTACATAGAACTGGCCAGAGCTGGCAACTTCTGCCAACATCATGTTTGTTTATTTGAAGTGTCATTTCTGCTTCCTCAGACAACACATTAGAGTCCAATGATGTAATCCAATTCAATGATATCTATTCCAAAACCAAAAACTAAACGATTCCTGTCTTCAAGGAGTTTACATGCTCCTTGGGAAAAAGAATGCATTCACATTTAAAAAAAATAAAAACATAAAAAACAAAACCAAAGAAATTTCAGCACAGAATCAGGAAAGGCCTTTCTTGTAGGAGGTACCATTTCAGGTTTCTTTAGGGAAAGTGGGAATTTTAGGGCACCAAGTATTGTAGGAATGAAGGACAAAGAAGGAAGGTCCTGTATAGAAACGATAATTAGGCCAGTTTGGCTGGAAGGTAGAGAGTGTGCAGGGGACTGATGTGCATTTATTCAAATAGGAGCCATATTGTAAATGACTTTAAATGTCAAACAAAAGAGTTTATATTTAACTTTAGAGATAATAGGTCATTACTAAAGTTTAAATAACAATTACTAATGGGATGAAATTTAACTGGGATTCATGAAAAGCTCTGTACTTAAACTTAAAAATATCAACCTCAGTAGTACAGGGAGGGAGATAACATTTCATGTGAAAAATGGCCCTGGGGTTGTCACTGAATTATAGAATCCTGGTGTTGGCAGGCTCCTCAGTGGTCATCTAATTTAACCCATTCTGAAAGTAGGAATCTCTTCTCCATTGTTCCAGACAGGTTTGTCCTCTGCCTCCTCCTCTTACTGAACACAAGGTCAATGTGTGTCAGTAAAGTGATAAGAATGTTTCAAAGAGAAAAAAGCTAATGTCATCCTGATTTCAGAGTGCACAGTGGAAAATGACAGCTGATCTTGAAGTCAGGAAGAACTGTGTTTGAGTCTTGCTTCTGAAATATGCTTATTGTGTGAATTTGAGCAAGTTCCTTAGTCTTTGCATGCCACAAATCACTTTCTAATATGCTTAGTCGCAAAATAGAAACCATTCTGTATTGTTTAACTGGACCTTCCTACACAAATGAAATAAGAAGTCTGGTCAAAAAATGTTTTTTTAAAGTAAACGTAGGCAGTATTGGGAGAAATATTTTATACTTGTCAGAAAATATTTAGAACATTGAGTTTAGTACTAGACATCATATTTTAAGGGGATGCTTTCCCAACAGATCACATCTGGAGAAGGGTAAAGAGTACAGAAATCATGCAAAAGGACTGATTAAGAATCTACCATGTACAAAGCACTATGCTAAGTTTTGGGGATACAGACAGAAAAATAAGGCTGTCCCTTCTTTCAAAGAGCTCACATTCTAAGGGAATATAGGTTTCAGAACCAAGTAACATGAAAAGGCCCAGTGGTCCTAAGGGTACAACTATAAAGCCAATGATAATGCATCTTCTTTAATGCCATTTATGTTAAAAAAACCATAACCACTTCTGATGATGAACCAGGTGACTATATCATGTTAGTGGTAAAACAATTTCTTTTCTTGGTCTTCTTTAACTGTAGCTGTAGCATCTGCAGATGCAGTTGTCACATCAATGTCCTCAAAGGTTTCCCTCCTGGATGATAGATGTATGGACCAGGCAGGAAGCAGGGCTTGTAGTCAGAAAGTTAGTTTAATGCTATTGCCATGTTTCTCAGGTCTACCTATTAATTGATGTCAATGGCTTGGAAGTTGGTCTTGGTGGGGAATGAATTTCTCCTTTGCATCATGGCGTCAGGGGCTGTACTGCAACCAGCTGAGTGCTTCAAGGGTACTGCTGACATATACCTGGTGAATTAATTGGAGATATTTACCCTAGAAAAGAAAATATTTAGACTGTTTTCAAATATTTGAATGACTGCTGTTTGCAAAATGGATTAGGCTTATGATAAATAATTCCAAAGAATAGAACTGTGACCAGAAAGTCAGAGTTTACAAAGAGAAACAATTTGATGCAGTAAAAGAATTTTCTAAGAATTAGAGTAACCCCCAGATTAAATATGTCCTTGTCAATTACTTCCCAAACAATAACAATGATAAACACAACAATTACATTTGTGTAACACTTCTATGTTTTGCACAGTACTGAACATATGGATGTTATTTGATCTTTACACTAACTCTGTGAGGTTGGTGGTGTTTGTATTCCCATTTTACAGAGGAAGAAGCAAACAGAGTGACTTGCCCATAGTAACAGGACTTGTAAGTGTCAGAGGTACAACACAAATTGAGGTCTTCCTGCCTTGAAGTCTAGCACTCTGTCCACTGTACCCTGCAACAGAGATATTAAAGATATTTGAGTGGACAGCTCCTAGAAAGCTACCTGTCAGGGACATTCTCATATACATGTGGATTTTAGGCAAGATGACCATCCAAGTGCCCTTCCAATGTCAGATACTGAGAGAGTCTAAGGATGACTCAGAAGGGGAAATCACTCTGTACCTGAGTGTAAAGGGAGAACACAGCTGTTCCCCAGTACCAATTATTCTCTGAACCCATTTAGAAAACATTGTTCTGTGCATTTGCCATGTGTTTTTGAAATGCATAATACTAAAAATAAGCTTGAAAGTGGTAGTAAAAGGTTATGAACCCTAACATTCTGGGCAGAGTGATTGATTCTTTCCATATAATAGTAGTATGAGTGAGAAGGAGTGAGACAGAAGGAGCTCAGTGTGTGAAAGGGAGTGTTGGCAACATGGGGGCCAAACAGTTTGTGCTTGATGGAGAAACAATGAATCTCTTGTTTTGTGAGTAGATGGGAGGAGAGTCATTGTGAGTTAAAGCTGAGCTCTGACATGCAAGGGATGCTCAGGGGCTCAGTGTGAGTGAAAGCCTATAAATGGAGGGATGATATGTCTCAGGATCTTTATCCAAAGGACAAGTTCCTGGGCAATTGGTAGAAAATAGACTAGGGAAGACATAATGGGAAGAAGAGCCAAGGGAGTCAGTGATAGCATTATAGCTCTGAATGAGAGACCCTTAAAAATAATCTATGGGTCTATGAAATTACCTCCATCTCTTCCCAGCGAATGAAATCAATAATTGTTTTCTAATTTATCAGTGTTATTATTCCTCAAATCATTTGGTGAACCATTTGTTGTTGACTTTTATGTATGTAACGTTGACCCAGCCTAAAGCTGTTATAAACTAAAGTGCCTAGGGCTAGATTATGCCCAGGGTTTCAGAATCACATGTAGAAATATTATTATAAGAGCTTGATGGAAGGCTATTGTTGTGGCTGGTTCAGACTGAATTTGTATGAAGGACATTAATTGGCCAGATGTTGCACTTTTCCAGTTCTTCTGGGCATTTTTTGGCTGTCTTCTACTTTCCTACTATGTCTGTCTCATAGAAAAAAATAGTCTCTATCCCTGGCTCGCTCAACTTTGATATGTGATCATTTTGCTGCATATTTCCTCAGCCCAGGTTTCTACAAAACTTCATGCAGTCGGGGCAGACAGGTGGCACAGTGAATAGAGCACTGGCACTGGGGTCAGGAGGACCTGAGTTCAAATTCAGCCTCAGAGACTTGACACATTTACTAGCTGTGTGACCTTGGGCAAGTCACTTAACTCCAATTGCCCTGCCTTCCCCACTCCATAAACAAACCAAAACAAAAACTTCATGTTGCCCCCTTACCTTTTCCCAGTAAGTACTTCTTCTCTCGATCTAGATTCTTCTTATGTGCTGTCTTATACACAACTCCACCTCCCCACAAAACATTGAAAGTTGTAATAACTATGTTCAATAAAAAGATCATTCATGTTTCCAGAGGACTGATGATGAAACATGCTATTCATTGAAGCAAAGTAATAGATTTAGGGTTTAGAAGGATGATATGTGCATATGCATGTGTATTTGTATGTATTTGTATTTTATATATGTGAGGTATTTTATTATATATATATATTGTTTATGTATACATACATATTTTTATCATGTACATATTATATACAACCACTGAAGGAATTTGTATCACTTGACTATATGTAGTTATTGCAAGAATTTTTTTTTCATTTTTCAATGAGGTAGGATTTTGAAAGAAAAGAAAATATGTATTCTTTATGATTTTTAAAGAGATTTTTTAAAATTTAAATAATTTTAAGAATATTTTTTAAAAAAATAAATTCCATTCCATTCCCCATGAAGATTTTTTTAAATATGATTTTTAAATGGGGTGTGTGTGACAGAAATATAATATATATGTTTTTTCAGATAGGGTCACCCTATTATTTGTTTTTCTTCACTGTGATACTTTGCTACTAGAGATCTCTCATGAAGTACTAATTTAAAGTAGTAAAGTACAGGTTACTGAAAAGTAACAGGTTCTTTTACAGTAACCTATACTGACTTGCTATATAAAAACAAAGTATATAAAAAACCTTTAATCATCAAAACATAATGTAAGCTCATTGAGGGTAGGAACTCTCTAGCTCACTGGAATTGTATTCACAAAATTTAGCGTACTTTGTGACATATAATAAGGGTTTAATGAACACCCTGTTTTTCTAAGCTATAGATGATCTGTCTAATCCCTCTACCTATCACCTATCTAAGGTATCATCTATCTACCTAATCTGTCATCTTTCTATCATTTATGCATCTAATCCATCATTTACCTCCTGTCTAACCAATCTGCCATCTATCTAGCTATCGACTATCCTTTAGAAAATCTCATTTTGAAAGATTAGAAATGAGAGGAAAGAATGTTTGAAAGATGGGGAGAGATTTCATTATAAAATCATTTTGTGAAAATGCGGAGGAAGTATACATATGTGCCAAAAATGATTTGTCAGAAGGCAAATCAAGCTAAATGCATTCAATTTCCTTCCTTGCCAAAGGAATTGACCTTGCAAATGGGGGAAAGTCAGAGATAAGAGATGTGATTTTAGAAGCTTAATTTTTGCTATCTTTTGACCCTGTCAGATATGGTATTTTCACTGTGAAAACTAAGAGAGTAGATCAGAGATGAAATATAGTTAATTCAGAAAAAAATATTTAGAACTTTTCCATAACTATATCATAGAGAAAACAACTTTAAGGATGTCCTTGGATATTTGGAGGACAGGTTTAAAATAAAAAATATCCTAAAATTGGAAAATTGAGAGTATAAAATTTAATGAAGAAAAATATAAGCATTATGTCGAAATGATCACAGTAAACAGGCTTGTGTAAAGGGGAGGTCATCTCAGAAGAAGATCATAGCAGTGGGAAAGACTCCTTCATAAAGGAAGATTTGATCTGAGTGTTCAAGGCAGCCAATGGAACCAGGAGATAGGGATAAGGATGGAAAACATTCTGGAGAGTGAAAAGGCGCCAAGTGGGGAGATGGAGCATTATGTGTAAAGAAAAGTAACAAGGTCAAGTACCAAATGGAAAACCAGGATCTGTTTAACTCCACATGGATTATTGAGGCAGAAGAAGACTTGGGGAGCAGCTGGGGCAGACACACACAAGTGATTTTGAGATAGAAACAAGTGGTGACAGTGGAGCATGACTCTTCCCACCTGACTGAGAGGCAGGGAATATAAATAGAACTAGTTTCACCCAGCTGGTGAAGGGGGGTGGTGATCTAGTTCCCTTTAAGGACTGGGACTTAGAACTCCTCCTCATCCCATATTCTGCTACTGGCCTTCATTTGTCATCATAGGTTAAGTCTCTACCTACTCTGCTATGTGTCACCAAACTGGAAAAAAAACAAGGATGCTTCAGCACATCTAATAACCCCTGAGCACTATAGATGCCTTTTCCTAATGGTCATTCCTCCCTTCATCATTCCTTACACCAAATAGGAAGAGCTCCAAGCATTGCCCCTTTAAGGGATTGGATATTTAGGCCTCCATGTCCTGATGATCTCCTTAATGTCTCAATTCCTTCAGCTCTGGTATCTAGAAAGAAAAGGGAGACACTTCCCTCCATCATAATGATACTCTGTTGCATCTCATTTCCAAGTAATTATCCATTGATTAGAAATATGCCATTTCCTCCTTCCCAGAGTCTCCTGTCAACTGAGATAAAAAAATCCTCTCCCCCTTTTAGAACTTCCAACTCTCATTACCACCCAGCTCAACCCTTGTGTCTTCCCCTGAACATCCTTTCTGTTGTGCCATCTGCTCTGTCTTTAACATATTTCCCTTTATTTCATTCCCAATTCTCTCTACTTTTCATATATTCTCTGAAGAAGATGTGACCCTTCTCCCTGTCTCAGAAAATCATTTGCTTGCTCAGTTGATCCTATCCTCTTTGATTTCTGCAGGAACTTTTACCCTCTATCATTTCCTCTCCCTCTCCCAGTCTCATTCTGTCCTTACCTACTGGCCCATTACATACTAATTATGCACATAATCAGTTCTCCCTTTTCCTATGACACAATCCCTAACTTGACCCTGAAATGGCCTCCAGCTATGATGTTATGTCTCTACCACCTCTCACAATCAAAATCCTAAAAACAAAATGGCATATGTGTTCATTGTCTCCAATTTGTTAACTTTCGTTCATTCCTCAATCTCTTATGACTCAGCTTCTGATATCACCAGTAGACTAAAACTGCTGTCTCTGAAATTACCATTAATTTCTGAATTGCCAAATTGTAAAGCCAAATAAGGCCACTTCTAGTTTGTCCTCCAATTTCATTCATCTCCATGCTGTCCACTTGGCCATTATGTGGGTAGCCTCTTTGTTCCTTTCCCTTTCCAGTTCCCTTTATGTTTAGTTTTTCCTTCCCCTTATCTGTCATACTCCTTGAGTACAGGGCCAATCTTGTTTTCTCTTGCATCCCCAGCAGTTAATATAGTTACTGTTGTATAATAACTTAATAAATGTCCTATCTATCTATCTATCTATCTATCTATGCTATTTTTTTAATCCTCAACCACACTGACCTCAGGTAGCTTTGAAACTCTATCTTCAATTCCTCCTTCCCCAATACTCTCTCCTTCATTGTCTTCCATAACATTGATATTTCCCTGTTTTTCCTCTTAAATCTTATACTTTGTTTTCTTGGAATCATTTGCTGGATCATTATCACCCATTTCTTACCCAAAGAAACATTGGTATCCCTCAAGGATAGTCTTTTCTTGAACTCTTTCTTTTTCTCTGCCTCTTACCATCTATATCTCTGTTTCTCCCTGTGTCTTTTCTTTGTGTGTGTCCCTATCACTCTGTCTCTGTGTCTCTGATACTCTTTCTGTCTGTCTCTCTCCTTGTCTCTTTGTCACTCACTCGCTCTGTCGCTTGCTCCGTCTCTGTCTCTGTCTCTGTCTCCATCTCTGTCTCTGTCGCTGTCTCTCTCTCTCTCTGTTTCTTTCTGTCTGTCTCTGTCTCTCTGTCTGTCTGTCTGTCTCTCTGTGTCTGTCTCTCTCTTTCTGTCTCTCTCTCTCTCTCTCACACACACACATACACACACACATGCATGCACACACATAATGCCATTTAAGCCATCATCATACTTCCATTCACCTATACCCATCACTTTGAAATCATCTTTGCTTCACTCTTCTTTATTTCTATAGTGAGTTGCCAAGTTTGATCGTTTCTTTATAATAAATACTTAATGAATTTTAAGGTCCACATAGCACTTTAGATACAATTTTATCACTAATTCTCTCCAGTAACTCTTTGAAGTAGGTTAAATTATTTGAATGGGATCATACATACATCTTCATTTTATCTGACATGATCTACTAGGGGTTTTCCACTTCCATCTCTGTGCTTGGACAAAATCTAACTCCGTATGTGGAATGCGATTCTAAGGATCCTTCAAGATACGGCTCAGGTACCACTTCTTCCAGAAAACATTACTCTCCCCACCCTACCTTTGTCATTTATTTATTTCTATGCATCTATTCCCACAACAAATGTAATTTCTAGGAAGCCAGGGACAACTTCATTTTTGCTGTTGTATCTTCACCATCGAACTCAATGCTTTGCAATATAGTAGGCACTTTAATGAATATTTATTTAATTAAACTGAATCAAAAGGTGACACTCCAATGAAAGTATACACCCGGAAGATTAAAGCCCTAGGTTCTTTTACAGAAAACAGGAATGAAAACATGCAGGTCTATGACAGGTTTTTCTTGTACCTAATCCGGGTAGGACAGGAGCCAGTGGATTGAAAAGGTCAATACACAGCTTAACTTCTGGGTCACTGAGGTTCAGCTATGGTTTGAGCAGTCAGCATGAAATAAGAATGGAGACCAGCTCTGGTCAGTTTTATATCATAGTCCAGAGAAACATGACTCCTACTCAGCAGGTGACTCAGTGTTAGCAATGAGGGTGGAGAGTGGGGAAAAACATTTTCATATAGAATTCAGTTACCATGTGTGGATATGCCCTTAGGCTCAGCTCATAAAGTGCCAAGAAAAAAAAAACAGATGAGAAGTGAAAAATGTTGTCAAACCACTAGTTGAGCCAAATTAGTATAAATTTTCCACTCCATTTTCCTAATGGGCATCATAGACAGATGCCCTAAACATGACTTTAGGCAGATATTTGTATTGTTGATGTATTGAATGTATTGTTAATATAATATTAATACAATTTGAAGATCTTTCCCAGCCATTAGTAGGGCCATGTGACCTGTCTGAGTCACATGAGCCTGTGGTAGGAGGAGCTTGCCAAATGAGTGAAGCAGGAAGGGGTGGAGCAGGAAGTCAGAGGTTGTTACAATTTGGGGAGATAGAGAGGAGGCAGAGAGAGCAGCAGTTAGCATGGGTGAGAGAGGGGCATTTTGCCTAAAGGAGCTTGGTTTGTGGGAAAGGCCCAATGGAGGGAAGGGAAAACCTGCCCCCTACACTGCTAATGTGTATAGATTTCTTTGTTGCTATGATGAATTTGGCTTTCTGGTGTTTGAATAAATGTTCTGCCTTCAATGAAGAGTCTGTTATATTTTGTGATTCAGAACTATGCCAGCATATTGATAGCTGTCACAGGCACTGCGAGTATTTGATTGGTGCCACATTATGTCTTTCAAAAAAGGCTTTAAGAAGAATAATGGAAAGTATCAGAAGTCAAAGAAGAAAGGAAGGAAGGAAGGAATGAATGAGCGAACGGAGGGAGGAAGGGAGCAAATATCCCTGGCAAAATTCTAAAAGAGCTAGGCTTGCACAGATTAAGGAAGAAACAACAGATGAGGCACAGGAAGTAAAAGTTATTGCCAAAAACTAAAGAGGTTATTCTTCAAGTATGGGAAGTATAAAAGTTAAGATAATGAGTTCTCATTTTTCCATCATTTATAAGGAATAAGGAAGGGTAAAAAGAAATGGACACAACCATAAGATGAAAAGGACAATAATAAAAAAAAAAACAAGGTTTACCTAAGGAAGTTGCAATATCCTCCGGGAAGTCTATGTTAATACATTTGGCATTCACCTAAAGGGATGAGTATAAGCCATGAGAAGAGAAAGGATGAACCCACTGCTTCCTTTTTTTGTGGACATGGAAAAAATTTTTTTAATCTAAATGCCTTGCCAAATCTGGATCTCCTTGTCAGTTACTAACAATTTCAGAAACTTTGTGGGGCAGAATTTTGTCCATATCTTACCTCATGAATTTCCATTAATGACTTTTGCTCCCCATCCACCAAAGGAGCCAGCCCTAAGATAAACTCAAGTCCTGACTAAGGCCACAGATATTCATAGAACTTGGGTTGCATGCACTGGTGAAACCTGGAGCAAGTATTATCACTGGACCTTTCTTTTCCCCTGGGTAATGATTATTACAGGGTGGGATATACTTGTGTTCCAAGCCTGTGCATTCTTATGACTAAGGTATTTTACTTAAATAAAGTAATAATATACACTCTCACCCCTCAATAAACCTGGAGTTCAGTCTCCTACAAATAAATATATCCTCTGTTGGAAGAGTAAACATTAAGGATCATGTATGTGACAATCACACATGGGATACCATGAGAGGCCAGGGCACCTGAAAGAAGGAATGCAAATACAGGGAGCACAAGTGCCCAAGTCATACATGTAAACAGGTAGTTCCAGGTCTCAAAGATACAAAGCTGCCAATGTCTTCTACTGATGGCATTAACATGTTTTCTGCTATAACTGCTAGCAACCAGGTATTATAGAATCACAGCATTTGAGAGTTGAAATTTCTTTCAACTCAGAATCCATCCACCTAAATGCCAAAATATAAAAAGAATATCCACTCTAATGTACCTGACAAGTGGCATTTAGCTTCTATTTAAAAACTTCCAAGGAAGGAAAATCCACCACCTATCAAAGCAGATCAGTACCCAATTAGACAGCTCTGATTGTTTCACTGTTGAGTCATTTCTCAGTCATGTCTAATTCTTCATGACCCCATTTGTGGCTTTCTTGGCAAAGATACTGGAATGATTTATCATTTTCTATTTCAGTTCATTTTACAGAGGACCAACTGAGGCAAACAGGGTTAAGAGATTTACCGAGAGTCACTAGTAAGTGTCTGAGGCTGGATTTGAGCTAAGGACTTCCTGACTCTAGGCCCAATCTCTATTCATTGTGTCACCTACCTGCCATCTATATTTTTAAAAGTTAATCATTTTTTAAAAAAAGTGTTAAAAATCACAAAGCTAACACAGATGCCTGAGGTATACCAGTAAAGTCCTATTTCCATGTTGAGGATGAATCTTTAAGCACTAATCTTTGAGTTGGGCAATGAAACTCATTTTGAAACCATCTGTTTATATTGCTATCTAATCTGTATCTCTCTATATTTTTCATAAGAATAGTATGATATATTTTACAAAAGCTCTGCAAAAATCTAGATAAACTTTATTAACAACATTTCTATTATTTGTTAGTTTAGAAATCATGTGGGGAAAAAAAGTGAATTAGATTAGTCTGGCATGACTTGTTCTTGATGAAACCCTGTGCCTCTTTGTAATCATAGTATTCCTATCTGGATGTTCACCAACCATCTCTATAATGATCCTTCTAGAATTTTCCAAAGAATCAATGTCTAACTCATTGGCCTGTATTTTGAAAACTCTGTTCTCTTTTCTTTTTCTTTTTTAACAGAATAATATTTATCCTCCAATCTAATGGTTCATCTCTCCTTTTCTATACATGTTCTTTCGAATATCAGGCTCGGCAATCACACCTGTCATTTCTTTCAGGACAGTGCTGTTCATCTGGGACAAGTGATTTGAGTTCATCATGCATAGAGTACTAGGTGCCTGCTTACTATTGCCTTGCAGTTTGTATCAATGCCCTGTCAGTCATTGTTGGTCCATCATGTCCAGTCATTCCCCTTTGCAAAGAAAGTTGAATCAAAATAAGATCTAATCAGTTTTGTCTTTTTATCTGCTCTCAATTATCTTTTCAGCCACATCCAGCCAAGTTCTAATCCCTTCTTTGATCTCCCTTTTTTTCTTGGCATAGCTAAAACAAATGAAAACATTTATATTGTCTTTAATTTACCTTGCCAGTCTCTGCTCATTCTGAGATGTAGTATTTCAGGCATTTTTTTCAGATCCTTGTCATATTCATATGTGTTCAGGATTATTTGGTCTTTCTTCCATTTTTATATGTTTTAAATGATCTAAGATGTTCATTAAATTCTCTTTGGTCAAACACATATTGATCAAATTCTGTTTTTCCTTTTCGTTGGAATTATATCATATTGTATCTTTAGAATTTAATTCTTGAGCATTGTTTTATATCTCATGGCCTGGCTTCCCCGATGCATTTTTATCTATCATTCATGTGAATCCTTTGAAGTCATCATTCCCAAAACCAAGGATGTATGTCACATTATGCCAAGATTTTCTGTCCATGTCTATCAAAAACTATAGTATGGAATTATAGCTTTCCACGCTGTTTCTCATCATTTCCACTCCAGTAACCAGTTATTCCTTGTTAGTGAGAATAGGATCCCAACAGAAATTTCCCCTTGTTGGATACTGGACTTTTTGAAAGATGGAATTATCACTAAACACATCAAGAAACTGTTAGCCATTCTACTTTTGATAGAGAACTCCAGCAGTTCCTACGTAATTGAAGTCTCCATCATATTTCTATCATGTCTTTGTTTCAGGTTCGTTATGTCTTTTTTAAATACCTTACATCCAGGTCATCTGTACCATGATCATGTGGAAGAATCAATTCACTTTATCCTTACTTCTACCTTCACCCAAATGCTCTCCATTATGCCTATCCTCTCTCATCCTTAGATTTCCATACATGATTATATACTTTTAATATGTAATTCTAGGGAAAGGAAAGGGAAGGGAAGATAAAAGAAACATTTACATGTTACCTACTATGTGCTAGGCACTGTGCTAAGAACTTTACAAATATTATCTCATTCGACGCTAACAACTCTATGAGGTAGGTGTTGTTCTTACCCTCATTTACTAGAAGTTAAATGACTCTCCCAGGTGCACACAGCTAACAAATATATAAGACCATATTTGAACTCAGGTCTTCTCTCTAGACCCAGCCCGCTATCCAGTGTGCCACCTAGCTGTCATTCTGCTAGGAATAGCATAGAACAATATTATATTAGTATGCAAAGCTAACCCATTCCCTTTTTCATGTACCCTATTTCTTTTGAATAAAATGTACCCATTCAGTGACATAGTCTAGTCATATGTTTCTAATTAAGTTTCATTGATATCCATGAGGTCAAATTGGACTCTGAATTTGAGTCTCTGGCCTCTCTTGTCTGGTGCTTCACAAATGGCCAAAGTCTGAACAACAAACAAAGAGAAAGAGGGAAGAGTTAAACTTAAATGGAACAATTAGGCTGGGAAGGATAAAACTAATGACTCCAAATGGATAGGATTAATTTAAAAGAAACATGGTCAGTAATAATGGTGATGGGGAAGTGTAGCATATTAAGATGGTACTATTTTCTGCTGATCCCTTCCAGTCATTAAATCAACGATATTCTCTTCTAGTTCACCAACTCTACCAACCATGGTGGTGTTGTATGGGTATGAGTAATATGTTATTTTTAGTTTGTACTGTCTGCTTGTTCCTCCACTTTCCATCTGTACTTCAGCTATAGTCCTCAGCGAAAGTGCCACCTTCACAGGAACCTCTACCTTGTTCCTGTTCAGCCAACTGGGCAACTAGGTGGCGTTGCAGATGGACCAACAGGCCTGGAGTCAGTAAGGTCTGAGTTTAAATTGGCCACAGATACTTGCTACCTGTGTGACCCTGGCAAAGTCACTTAACCTCTTTTTGCCTCAGTTTCCTCAATTGTAAAATGGAGATTATAGCAACACCTATCATATGTGGTTTTGAAGATCAAATGACATCAAATGAGATAATATTTGTAAAGCATTTAGAATAGTTGCTTGCACGTAGTAGGTAATACATAAATGTTTATTCTCCCTCTCCTGCCTTCCAAACTGCTTTGAAGCATCTGTCAATTTTCTTAACTTTCCTCATTCTGTGCCTTCAAGTCTTTCTCTAGTCTTCTCAGATAAGCAACTCTCAGGTATTGCTTATGAAGACCTATTCTCCTCAGCCAGGGTCAACCAGGAAGTGCAGAAGACCATGCTGAGATCAGGCCCTTTGACTTCCTTAGAGTTTTCTTCTTAGTTCTTAACCTCACTGATCCAAACTCCAGGTCTATCAGTATAATTTTCATCTAACTTATGATCAGAAACCTATTTTATGTTTTGTCATACCCACTGAATGAGATAAATCTCTCCAGAGATATATTTCCTTGAAAATAAAATAGAATGAAAAACCCTTTCATAAAGTAAATAATCTATTGTCATGTCAGCAGCTCTTTGACTTTAGGGGAATGGAAGAGACACGAATACACATTTATCTAGCACCTTCTATATTCCCCAAAACCTGTGAGATAGGTGCTGTTTTTATCTTTATTTTACAATTAAGGAAACAGAAGCAAAGAGAGGTTAAGTGACTTGCTCAGGGTCACACAGCTGATAAGTATCTGAGGGCAGAATCGAATTCAGGTCTTCCTGATTCCTAACCCAGCCCTCTCTCTACTGCACCACCTAGCTCAGTAAATAATTTACTAAGGCCTACTACATGCCAGAAAATAATCATACAACAAAATAAGAACCAGTCTATCCCCTCAAGGATCTCTTGTAAAATAGCCACTGCTTTGCTGGCTAGAGAATCCTAAAAGGCAGTTTTATGCAAAAAATGTAAATAACATCGTGTGAAAGAGTTCTAAGAGACATTCTGACCTTTCTTCTACTTTCACCAGGTACATAATACATTTAGTCTCGCTGTCTCTGTCTCCTTATCTCCCTCCCCCCTCCCTCCCTCTCTCTCTGTCTCTCTCTGTCTCTCTGTCTCTCTCTCTCTCTCTCTCTCTCTCTCTCTCTCTCTCTCTCTCTCTCTTCCTCCTCCTCCTCTGTGCTTCTTTTTTCCTTGGAATACCCTTTCTTGCACAATCTTCCTCCTTACATGTGCAACAAAAATGAAAATATTAGGATAAGTATTGTTATGTTTCAGGCAGTGTGCTAAGTGCTTTAAAATTATTATTGTAATCTCTCAACCACCCTCCCTCTTCTCAAATGTCGAAGAAGAAATTCTTGTTTTTAGTCTTAGGATGATGATGAGACAAAATCGTAGCACTGAGGGAGGTGGGGGTGGGTGGGAGATGGTCTAGATCCCTCTGGTAATGACCAGGCTAATGCATCAGCTTGGTCTGCATGGGCTCTGAGATCCTTTCTCACAGATTCTATGATCCACCTATGTCAATATCTCAGCTCACTAAACACTGAGATAATTTCCCATTTGGTTCAATGATCAATAATAAAAACGCTCCCTTCTTGCTTTCAACTTTTAATTGACTGATTAATTCTTATGGTCCCATACTTATTAGGTTAATTGTTATTAATGATGCCAGCTAAATAAATTACTACTGTCTGTCCACTTTGTGAAGGTCAAGCAGGCCAGACCTGGGTAATTTCTAAGAGACTCTGGACCTGAACCTAATTTTCATACCACGCTGACTAAAAGAATTCAGATTCTCTCATTAATCTCTTTGTTAGCCAGATGCAAGAATGGGGTCTTTACCTTTCAAATTCTAATCTTTCTGTTTCATCTGCATGTATCCTGTGACTAGCCAAAAACAACAATTTTGCTAGAAATTTCTTTGAGGTTGGGTCTAATTTTACATGAGTTCCATATTTTTTGATGTTTGTTTAATTTCCTAAAGCACCAAACTGATACCTATTTAGATATGGAGTCTTTATGTGAAATCACACACACACACATACACACACACACATATACACACATATACATATATAAGAGTGTATATATGTTATGTGAATCATATATAATCATGTATGTATTTCTGTATGTATATGTATATATACACATGTGTATATATGTGTGAGTGTATATGCATATGTGTGTGTGCATGTATGTATATATGTATATTCCACATGTGAACCTCAAACCTTATCTTTCAACCATAATATTATTTGGGGTGCTTTATGCTAGACCATTTTAAAGATCAGATATATTCCTTTGAAGATTTAGTGGACAAAGGCAAATAAAATGGGAGACAATTCTTTAGACAAAGCCAGTGTTCAATTGTATAGTAAGACGCAATTTGATTTATATTTTCTTTCTCCAGGCTTAAAATCTAGCATTCTTGGGTCCCTTCACCAAATTTGCACATTGGGCTGCATGCTTTAGAGATTTTCCATAACAGCTCCCAGACCACTTTCCTCATCAGTATTCGGAAGAATCCTTCCCTTCAGCAGATGCACAATTTCCCCTCTTTGTTCTAAGATTCATTGTTCTAACACTTTATCTGCATCAAATGCATTTGCTTTTTATTAGCCTGGTTTCAATAATGATCCAGTCTCATAAAAACGTACATTTAAATGGCTAATATTTCCAAAATGCCAGGCTGTTTATAGCAGAATTAAGTGGAGGAATTTATTAACAATTCTTTGAATCAAGATATCATCCTTATATGTGGGTATCAATGGTGACAGAGTTTAAGATGACAAATGGGTGCCTAGTGGAAAGGATAGTCTGGTTTGCCAGGCCACTTGCTGGTATCCCTAACTCTATGCCAATGAAGAACTACATAATATTTTAGCACTAATAAATTGATTTAACTCAAAAATAATAGTGATTTAAAATGGCATCTTCAAAAGAAAAGGAGTTGACGTACATTTAGTTTGTCCAATCCACAGCTTGAATGCTTGTAGAGTAGATGGGGCAATGAATATATAATTAGACACTGCTATGGAATGAGATTATTTTGCCTGAGGCACCTAAGTTGTACAGTCAGTTTGCTCTAGGCCATGAATTAATTTGTGATTAAGAAATGAGAGACCTTGTAACTTTCATTTTTAATAATAAGAATAGCTAGTATTTTTACAGAACTTACTACGTTCAGAAACTGTGCTAAGTGCTTTATAATTATTATCTCTTTGGATCCTTACAAAAACCCTGGGAGGTAGGTGCTATTACTGTCATTCCCATTGGAAAGATGAAGAAACTGAGGCAAACAGTGGGTAAGAAAGTTACCCACAGAAAAAAATGTTGCTGTTGTTAGTTTTTCATTTTGGAAAAAGATCGATGACATTACAGGGTTATGTTATCTGGATTTAAGTAAATGCAAGCTTGCCTAAAAGACCGATTTACAGAGAACTCACACAAGGAAGAGCGTGCATGGTGGTCAGAAGAAGTGATGCACAGGCTCTCTCAAGATGTCTCTGAAGAATTTGGAACTGATTACATGACATGGGAGATACTGGCACAGGATCGCCTTGCATGGTGTACCCTCATCAAAGAATGCTATGTTCTATGAGCAAAGCAAAAGTTGCTCAAAAGAAACATGAAATGTGCAAATTTAGAGAATCCACCTCAAATGTTCACATGGCCTATTTATGCCTGACCTGTGGTAGAGCATTCTGAGCTTGTACCGGTCCGATGAGACACAGTCAGACACATTATAACTAGACTCTAACATAGTGATATTATATTGGTCCTTTGAGAACGGACAACAACCAACAGCTTCTTGGAGCCACAGGTGAGAGCTGGGTGACAGTGGACCCCAAAGGTGGATAAGCAGTCCTGAAAAGCGCTCAACAAACACTCACACCAGAGGCGCTATTCTGCCCTGAACACCCCATACACATAGCCAGCAAATGTTTGATGCCAGATTTCGACTCAGGTCTTCCTGACTACAGGCCCAGCACTCTAGCCACTCTGTCCCCTCTCTACCCTTTATCAATGGTTCATTCTGGATCACTCTCTCCTTTCTGAGAATTCAGTATTATTTCCTTCTTTTGGCTCCCCTTTTGCTAGGCTCACCTCCTACTTCTCATCCTCCATTACTGGATCATTATTCATGTCCTGCTAACTATACATGGACATATTCCAGGGATCTGTCCTGAGACGGACATATACAAGCACAAATGTATGTCTATACATACATACATATGTACGCATATACATATGTATGTTCAATAATAATTTGCCAATAAGACTACTAAATATTCAGTTGAAATCTGTCTCCTAAGCTCCATTGCCAATTATCTGCAAAATCTATCCTGAAGTCCTCTTGACCTTGCAAACAGGACACCTCCAAAACAAAACTTGGCATTTTCCCCAAATACCTCTTTTTCTCATTTTCCCATTTCTTTTGAGGGTACACCCAGTCTTCCAGATATCCAGCTTCACAATCCCAGAGTCACTCTCACTTTTTTTTATTTAATATATTTAGTTTTCAGCATTGATTTTCACAAGAGTTTTAATTACAAATTTTCTCCCCATTTCTACCCTCCCTGCGACTCCAAGATGGTGTATAGTCTGGTTGCCCTGTTCCCCAGTCAGCCCTCCCTTCTGTCACCCCACTCTCCTCCCACTCCCTTTACCCTTCCTTTCTTGTAGGCCAAGAAAAATTTCTACATCCCATTGCCTGTGTATCTTATTTTTTAGTTGCATGCAAAAACATTTTTTTTTTGTTTTTGAACATCTGTTTTTAAAACTTTGAGTTCCAAATTCTCTCCCCTCTTCCCTTCCCACCCACCCTCCCCAAGAAGTCAAGCAATTCAACATAGGCCACATGCATATCATTATGTATACCCCTTCCACAATACTCATGTTGTGAAAGACTCACTATATTTTGCTCCTTCCTAACCTATCCCCCTTTATTGAATTTTCTCCTTTGACCCTGTCCCCTTTCGAAAGTGTTTGTTTTTGATTACCTCCACCCCATCTGCCCTCCCTTCTATCATCTCCCCCCCTTTTATTTAAATCTTCTTTGTCCTTTTTTCCTGTGGGGTAAGATACCCAATTGAGTATGTATGGTATTCCCTCCTCAGGTCAAATCTGATGAGAGAAAGATTCACTCAATCCCCCTCACCTGACTTCTCTTCTCTTCCTAGAGAACTGCTTTTTCTTGCCACTTTTATGTGAGATAATTTACCCCATTCTATCTCTCCCTATCCCCCTCTCTTAATATATTCCTCTCTCATCCCTTAATTTTATTTTATTTCTTTTAGATATCTTCCCTTCATCTTTAACTCACCCTGTGCCCGCTCTCTCTCTCTCTCTCTCTACATATATATATATATATATATATGCACACACATACATATATACATACATACACACTCACATATACATATATATACATATATATATACATATATATATATATATATGTATATATATATATGCATATTCCCTTCAGCTACTCTAATACTGAGGTCTCATGAATCATACACATCATCTTTCCATGTAGGAATGTAAACAAAACAGATCAACTTTAGTAAGTCCCTTGCAATTTCTTTTTCTTGTTCTTTTTTCTTGATTACCTTTTCATGTTTCTCTTGATTCTTGTGTTTGAAAGTCAAATTTTCTATTCAGCTCTGGTCTTTTCACTGAGAAAGCTTGAAAGTCCATATTTTGCCTTGGAGCATGATACTCAGTTTTGCTGGGTAGGTGATTCTTGGTTTTAATCCTAGCTCCATTGACCTCCAGAATATTGTATTCCAAGCCCTTCGATCTCTTAATGTAGAAGCTGCTAGATCTTAGGTTATTCTGATTATGTTTCCACAGTACTCAAAGTGTTTCTTTCTGGCTGCTTGCAATATTTTCTCCTTGATCTGGGAGCTCTGGAATTTGGCAACAATATTCCTAGGAGATTTCTTTTTGGGATCTATTTGAGGAGGCAATCGGTGGATTCTTCCAATTTCTATTTTGCCCTGTAGCTCTAGAATATCAGGGCAATTCTCCTTGATAATTTCTTGAAAGATGATATCTAGGCTTTTTTTGATCATGGTTTTCAGGTAGTCCAATAATTTTTAAATTATCTCTCCTGGATCTATTTTCCAGGTCAGTGGTTTTTCCAATGAGATATTTCACATTGTCTTCCATTTTTTCATTCCTTTGGTTCTATTTTATAATATCTTGATTTCTCATAAAGTCACTAGCTTCCACTTGCTCCAATCTAATTTTTAAGGCAGTATTTTCTTCAGTGGTCTTTTGGACCTCCTTTTCCATTTGGCTAATTCTGCCTTTCAAGGCATTGTTCTCCTCATTGGCTTTTTGGAGCTCTTTTGCAATTTGAGTTAGTCTATTTTTTAAGGTGTTGTTTTCTTCAATGTGTTTTTCAGTATTTTTTTGGTTCTCCTTTAGCAAGTCATTGACTTGTTTTTCATGGTTTTCTCGCATCCTTCTCATTTCTCTTCCCAATTTTTCCTCTACTTCTCTAACTTGCTTTTCCAAATCCTTTTTGAGCTCTTCCATGGTCTGAGACCAGTTCATGTTTTTCTTGGAGGCTTTTTTTGTAGGCTCTTTGACTTTGTTGACTTCTACTGGCTGTATGTTTTGGTCTTCTTTGTCACCAAAGAAAGATTCCAAAGTCTGAGACTGAATCTAGGTGCATTTTCGCTGCCTGGCCATGTTCCCAGCCAACTAACCTGACCCTTGAGTTTTTCAGCAGGGTATGACTGCTTATAGAGTTAAGAGAACTATGTTCCAAGCTTAGGGGGATGCGCCAGTTCTGCCACACCAGCACTGCTCCTTCCCTAAGAACTCCCAACCCGGGCTGGACTTAGATTTTCAGCAGGCTCTTCACTCCTGCTCTGATCTGCCACTTAATTCCTCCCACCAGGTGGGCCTGGGCCTGGAAGCAACTGCCGCTGTAGTTCTGTAGCTGCCCCACCTCCGCTGCCCCTAGGGTGGTAGCCGAACCACGAACTCCTTCTACTCCCGCAGCTTTTCCCACTAACCTTCTCTGTTGTCTTTGTTGCTTGTGGGTTGAGAAGTCTGGTAACTGCTGCAGCTCACTGATTCAGGGCGCTAGGGCATGCTGTGCCTGGCTCCTGGTCTGGTTGGTCCGTGCCGCCCACGCTGTGCCCTGCTCTGCTCCGCTCCCAGCTCGGTGCGGGATAGACCTCACCCAGAGACCATCCAGGCTGTCCTGGGCTGGAGCCCTGCTTCCCTCTGCTATTTTGTGGGTTCTGCAGTTCTAGAATTGGTTCAAAACCATTTTTATAGGTTTTTGGAGGGACTCGGCGGGGAGCTCACGCTAGTCCCTGCTTTCCAGCCACCATCTTGGCTCTGCCCCCCACTCTTACTTCTTCATTTTCTCTCACCTTTGGAATACTCTGATATTTAACCAAATAACACGTCTTATTTAGTTTACCTCCAAAGCATTTCTAATAACAAACATCTCTCCATGGATTCCACAGTCAATCTAGTTTAGGCCCTGGGGTGTGTGGGATGTTCATGGAAGCCTATTACCTCTCGTGTGAGAGTTCATGAACCCTTTTTGGGGGCTGCTTTCCACCTCAGCATCCACCTGCCGCTCACCTATGTCGCCACAAAGTTGTAGTATGTGTAGTGACCACCCCCTGGTAAAACCATTTTGGCAGTTGGGCTAAAACAGGTTGAGGGTAACTGACAGGCCTCAGAACTGTTGGTGACTTACAGAAGTATCTACACAAGCATGTGAAGACAGTGGAACATGCACAAATGAATGTTTTGTCTCAACAGGTCTTGAAGGTGGCAGACACAGACCCTGTGGATTGCTTAGTGCTTGGTCAGACACTGAAGACAAGAATGGCATCCACTGTGTCCAGAGCAAGGCAGTTGTCTTGCCTGTTGTTTTGCCACTGGACTTTGACGGCTCTGGAAAAGAGAGTGAGGCTGACGACTTCACAGGATTCTGTCTCATTTAAATCCAGTTTACAGATGAGTCAAAAGGCCACTTTACTTTTTCATAATTTTACTTTTCAATAATTTTATAATTCTATCATTTTTTTACTGCAGTTGTCCTTCTACATAATGACTTTCCCCATTGCAGTTTCAATATATTGGAAGTTGGCATAAGAAATTGAATGGGAATTTTTGGAGAGTTTTGCAGAGGCTGCAGATGATACCCAAAGGCCAACAGACAGAACAGAAAAAAAGTTTAGAAACTAAGAAATTCATAAAATGCATGTGTAGCATGATATAACATCAATATGTTTTATCTTTTAATCCCATAATAACTCAGACTTCTCTGTTACAAAGGGAGGACCAAAAATTTTACCTGTATTTATCCAGATCATGGTAGCACTGCACCCCTAACCCTCATGCTATAGAAAGAATAACTGTATTTATTTTTTCCTATGTTGCTATTTCGCCCACCTCAAGTCCTGGGGTGACAGGCTAGCAACAAAACATCGATTGCAGACACAATGGAAGCAATAGTAACAACCTTGCCCACTGGCAGCCCAGGTCACAGGGCCATCTCACTGGACTGAAGCAGTGGTAGAATCTGGCAGCCCCCTGGGTGTTTGAGTAGCTTTCTTAAGGACCATATGGCTTGCCTCTTGACATGATGAAGGAGCCAGAAAAGGTGACCTAAAAATAGTCTGCTTCATCTAAGCCTGGACTGTTTACTTTGGCAGGTGGCAATCCCATTCTGCTGTTGAAATACAAAAAAAAAAATTAAAAAAAACTTCGATGATGATGATTCTACTTACCACTGGTATATGAAATGGGTGCATGCAATAAGACAGTAAGAAATCTAGTAGAGCTAAAAGATTAAGAGCTCTTTTTGGGAGAGAACTCAGCTGACAGTGCGTCTGTATATCAGTCCAGATAGAAAAAAAAAACTAGCAAACGAAGGGCACCTTACAAAAGTGAGACCTGGATACATATTTTCTTGGAGTGGCTACAGTGATGGGCAGCTTCATTAAGCTGATAATCATCATAATTCATAATCAAATCTAATCCAGTCAGCAAGCTTGTATGCCTCCCCAAAGGAGCTCATGGCAATGGGATTGCCACTTGCAGAAAGTGCCATACCACCATCATCAGTGCAAGTGGTCAGCTTTCAGAGATTTGTTTTTACTTGTTTTGGCCAGAACACATGTAAACAACTGGATTGGTTTGATGAAAGTGGGAGAATTCTGGAGGGAGAGGGAGGGAGGGAAGGAGAGAGAGAGAGAGAAAGAGAGAGAGAGAGAGAGACAGAGAGAGAGAGAGAGAGAGAGAGAGATAGAGACACCTAGGGAGAGAGAGAGAGAGAGAGAATCCCCCAAACTAAAGTCCAATCAAAGCTTAGAGAGACGAGAGATTTTTGGTTCAGTAAGAAGGCAGATTAAATTTAGTTTTAAATGATAATAACAATCCAAAACATTTTTACAATGCCCTGAACACATTTATGGGCCAAAGATCTTTGGTGCATCTCAACTATTCTGAGCTATTGGTGCTACATTGATCAGTGATAATGACATAATCCTAACAAGATGGGTTGAACACTTCCATAGTGTTCTCAACAGATTGTGGTCAACCAATGCTAAAATCATTCACTGTTTCCACCAGATTGGAGTCAATCCCTATCTAGCTAAGCTTCCAACTGAAAAAGAGGTTTTGAATGCCATTAGGCAAAGTACCTGGTGCTGATTCCATTCCAGCAGTGATCTACAATGCAGGGGGTCCACATCTCAGACAAAAGCTGAAAGAAATCTTCCAGGTTATGTGACTAGAGGAAATTATCCTCCAAGAGATAAAGGATGACTCCCTTGTTCATCTATATAAAAGAAAAGGAAATAAGTTGTTTTATGACAACCACAGGGGAGTCTCTCTCTTACTTATTGATGACAAGATTCTTGCCAGAGACTTCCTTAATTGTCTGATCCTTCTCTTGGAAGATGGTAGATACTGAAGAGCTGGTATGGCTTCTGAAAGAGCCAAGGAATGGTCAACATGGTGTTTGCTGCCTGAAAACTCCTGGAGAAATGCCAGGAGCAGAACAGAGGTCTGTACTCAGCATTCACAGATCTAAGCAAGGCCTTTGATAACTGTCAGTCACAAGGGCCTGTGGAAGATCATGGTGATATTTGCTTTCCTGGGGAATTTCATTAATATTGTATGCCAGTTTCAGGATGGCATGCTTACACAACTTCTGGATAATGGATAATGATCTTGTCCTTTCCCACTCACCAATGGAGTGAAGTGGGGTTGTGTGCTTGCTTCAATGCTTTTTAGCATGGTGTTTTCAGCAATGTTGTCAGACACCTTCAACAAGGATGAAAATGACATTAAGGTCAACAACTACACTGACAGCAAGTTATTTCACTTGAAAAGTCTATAAACCAAGACTAAAGTGGAAGGAGAATTGGTGTGTGACTTTTCATTCACATATTATTGTATACTTAATGTAGCCTCTGAGGCTGAGATTTTTGCCTAACAATTAACACCAAACATCAGTTACAGCAAAAGGAAAAACTTTGAAGTATATTAGTTCAGTGACCTTGCAGTATACTTTCTAGAGATGTCCACATAGAATATGAGGTTGACACATGAATTGTCAGAGGTAGCTCAACAAAAGAATGTGTGGAAAAGAAGGATTAGGCTGCCCACCAAGCTGAAAATCTACAGAGCCATTGTCCTAAGCCCATTGTTGTATGCCTATGAAACCTGGATAGTCTACCAGTGCCATGCCAGAAAATTGAACTGCTTTCACTTATATTGTCTTAGAAAGATTCTGTAGATCATCTGGCAAGAGAAGGTACTAGACAATAGGTCCTTTCTCCAGCTGAACTACTAAGCATTCAAATTCTACTATAGAGAGTGTAGTTATAAAGGGCTGGTCACATTATAATGTGTGTTTGCCTAAAAGACTATTTTATGGAAAGTATATCCATCACGGTGGTCAAAATAAATGGTAAGAGGCCACTCTCAAGGTACTGATCAAGGTACTGACACTTTACTATTGATTGTGAGATGTGGGAGACAGTGGGACAGTATTGTCCAGCATGACTTGCCCATATCAAAGAAGGTGCTTTGCTCTATGATCAAAACAGAATTGCAGTAACTGAAAAGAAATTTGAGATACACGAATCTAGAGACAATCAAACTACACCACTGCCCATATGCTAAATTCCATCTCCAACTTTCCATGATGGTGTTTCCCCTAATGTAGGAAAATTTATTTGGGTACTTCACATATATATCATAATTTACTTATTTCTGTAAGAGATTTTAGTTTATTTTTTTCCCCAAGTAATCCCTTGAAGACAGAGATTTTTCCCTTTGTTTCCCCATCAACTAGTGTGGCATACAGTAATATACAAGGAATAAAGATTTGCCAAATGGAACTGAATTGCATTGAATTGTACTCCATCCATCTCACATTGCATTTTTTGTGATCTCAGCAATATACTCCAAAATACCAAAGCCAGAAATCCCTGAGATATCATCCCCTGGGACCAGGTCTCCAAATAAGTTGCTATGCATTTGGGAGCCCAAAATCCAAATTTCGTGGTGGGAAAACTGTGATAAAGAGGGTTGATCTAAAAGACAGTGACCATAAAAGCAAGAAGAGGAACTAATATGAAGGTTTTTGACTAGAGGGCTGAATCAAGCACTAAATTTGACATCAGAAAGACAGGCCTTTCCTAATTTTGTGACCCTAGGGTAGTCACATCACTTTTCTTGACCTCATTTCCTCATGTGCCAAATTATGGGATTAAATTTGATGTCTTTTAGGGTCCCTTGAATCTAATGTTTTACTATTTTAATAATTATCATGTTTTTACATGCAGATGTAAAGGGATCTGAGAGTTTCAGCATCAAATCTCCCTGAAACATGTGAATGAGCTTAGCATCATTGTTCCTGCTTTTGAATTTCAATTTTTTTCTTCTTGCTTCTCCTTCTATTGTCTGAAAAAAAACAAACATAAATTTTCACAACTTTCTGGACTAGGGGTTCATAAAATATTCTTTTTAGAACCCACAACTATCTCATTCCATTCAAGAAAAGGTTTTTCTTCTATAGTCTCTCTGTCTACTTCATTTTAAAAAAATAATAATAATATTTAAAACTGAATCATTTCTTTGATCTACTGTGCTGAGGTATGACTTTCTGGCCAACCCATATGTTAAAGCACATTTTTTTTTCTTTTAATGTCTGAAAAATTTAAGCACATGAACAAAATGGAACATTTTTTTTCCAATAAAATTTTGTAATGGTTTAACCACAGAGAACATTAGTAATAATCCCCTGATCTCAAATTTTCTAGAAGACACCTTGGTGATGGAAATTCAGCCCCTATGATTAATGAAATTTTGTCTATAAAACTTTCATATTTCCTCCAAGAAAGGGTAATAAATTTACAGAACTCAGGAAGAGAAAGGAATATGCTCATGCACACACAAATGAAATTTTAGGTAATACTACAGGATTCCTAAAACTTGAGAATTGCCACAGAAACTAGCAATTATAAATTTAAGGGAAGAGAAGAAACTGGACTAATGACTGTCATGTACTTATCTTATCAGGATTTATTTATATTCATTTGTTTTGATTCCACAAATCAACTCTTCCATACTTTGTAGTAAGGTTGTGAACTAAGATTTCAGCTTAATCGTCAACCCACTTGGCACTTTTGCAAGTAATACTCTATCAGAATTTCTGCTATGTGCCTATGTTTTCTGTTTATAATTCAAAATGATATCTTCCTATGATTCAAAATATTATGTAACAAATTTATAAAAATAAAATGTATCACAAACTCACATAATTATAAATGAGAACACAAAAAAAAATTAAAGAAACTTGAAAATACTCAAATTGTATGAGCAACAAAACATAGCTGAATACCTGGAAAATAGTACTGAAAATTGATAAGGAGGATACTATTCAAACAATGAGACTTTTTAAGTATGTCAAAGGTCATTTCAATTCAATGTGTCACATGCATTAACTTTCCACCTCAAATGTAAATCCTCCTAGACTCTCTCTATATGTCAAGTCTTTATACACTTAAAGGTATTAAGATTCCAATAGTATGATTACATTTATAAGTAAATGACTGGACATGATTGAAAACAAAAGGTTTTTTTTTAAATTGAAAAATATGGTAAGTACTAATCATCACAGTAATTGCTAGCCTTTATTGAGTCTATAAGAATTGCTAAGTATTTTACAAGTATTCACTCACTTTATCCTTAGTATAACTTTGAGAGGTACATGCTATCATTATGCCCAATTTAGAAATTAAATTAAGTGACTTGTCCAGAGTCACATGGCAAGCAAATGTTGAAGGGTAGATTTGAACTCAGGTCATATTGATTCAATATTTATTCCTTATCTCCTATGCCACTTATCTCCCTTTTAGCTATTGCTGAATGGCTCTAAGGATATAAGCTCCATGAGAGGAAGAATTATTTCATTTTTGTTTTTTTAACTCCAGGGTCTAGGATAGCTCCTGGTAGAATGTCTGTGCTAAATTATTAAATAATTATTGATTGATTGAATAAGTGGTTAAAGGATACAAAAAACCCATTATTTTTGACAGCTTTTTTTTTACTTTATTTTACCAGAACACAAATACAAAATAGAAAAAAATAAACAAAAACATATCATAAACTTAAATATTGAAACAAATATAAAGTAAGAAAGGACAAAAGCATGTCATGTGCATAGCAGAACATAGGAGAGGATTCAAAATGTGTAACAATAAATTTTCATTTCAAGAAAGCCTGTATGATAAATAATACAGCTTGTGTTGAGAATTGTCCCTCTTTGTTTTGCTTCCTTGTGTTTTCTTTTGTTCTCTTCTCTGTACTTTTTAACTTTGTTCTTTTTTCCCCTCTCCTTCCCCCCAGAAGGCTACAATATAATTTAGATATGTTTCTTGATATAGACAAACAAATACAGATATATAAATATACTTATACATATATACTTGCATATATAGACGTATACTCTCCCAAACATACTCTACTTCTGCTCTTTGTTTTTTTATATTTGTACATATCTTTTGTTTCCTGTCCCTCCTGCCTCCTCTACTTTACTTCTACCTGCTACATTGCCTTCCTATTACTTGCCTACCCCCCTCCTCCACCAACCACCCTGCCCTCCCATTACCTGCCTTCCCCCCTCTAAGGATCCCTCCCCTATCCTCCCATCCCCATCCTCCACCAACTCCCCTGCCCTCCTAACACTTGCCTTCCCCCCCCCTCTAAGGATTCCTTTCCCATCCTCCCATTACAGAACTCAGGAAGAGAAAGGATCTGAACTCCCTTTACCTATTCCCTCATTCTCCCCTCTAAAAATCCCTCCCTTGTCATCTCCCCACTCACTATACCCCTACCATTTTATTTCTTCTAAATTTAGAGGACATTTATACTCTTCTAAATGCATGTGTCTTGTTCCCTCTTAAACCCATTCCCGATGAAAGTAGGTTACCAGAACTACCAGCCCTCCTCCCCCATCTAAATCCTCTGTATCCTTTCTGCTTTTGCACCTCTTTTGTATAAAATAGTTACTGGTTTTAGCTGTTTCTAAATAGTTTTACTTTTTAAATTCATTTGATAGGTTTATCCCCCTCTTTCTTATGAGCTTGACAATTGTTAATGAGAATGTCAGACATACATTTTACATTTTGTGTTATATAAAAGGTGAGCACTCTGTTCTTATCAATCCCTTAGAGTCAGTGTTTGGTGTATACCTTATGTGCCTCTTGGTTCTTGTAAGTTGAATCTTCTATTAAGTTGGGGATTCTTTTTAATAAAGTCTTGAAAGTCTGAGGGTTTGTCAAATGTCCATTTTTTTTGTTCAAAATAATACTGAAATTTGAGGGGTATGGTATTTTTGGCCAAAGCCCCAGGTCTTTTGCTCTTTGATAGATTGTGTTCCAAGACTTGCGGTCCTTTAATGTCTCTGCTGCTAGGTCTTGTGTAATTCTAATTGTAGCACTAACATATTTAAATCGTTTTCATCTTGTTCCTTTTAATATTTTGTCTTTGAGCTGGGGGTTCTGGAATTTGACTATAATATTCCTATGAGTTTTCCTCACAGCATCTCTTTTTAGTGGTGTTTGATGGATTTTCTCTGTTTCTACTTCCCTGCCTTGTTCTAATACTTCAGAAAAATTTTCTTTAATTATTTCTTGTACTATTATATCAACATTCTTTTTCTGATCATAGCTTTCACTTACTCTGATTATTTTTATATTTTCTCTTCTTGATCTATTCTCCAAATCTGCTGTTTTTCTTATGTTTCACTTTCTCTATTTTTTCATTATTCATGTTTTGTTTAATTATTTCTTGATCTCTTATAATTTCACTGTCTTCACTTTGCCCAATTCTAATTTTCAAGGTGTCATTTTCCTCCTTGAGATTCTGGATCTCCCTTTCTAATTGGTTGATCTTTTTTAACTTTCTTGCTTTTCTTGGATTATTTTTATTTTTAGCTTGTTTAGTTTTTCCTCCATCTCTGTCATTTGATTTAAGTATTTTTAAAGATGTTCTATAAATTTTTGGGCAAGTGACCATTTGACATTGCTCTTTGGGGGTTCCTTTACTTCAATATCCTCCTCTGAAGATGAACCCGGTCATCTCTATTCCTGTAATAGGTCTCTATGGTTGGATTCTTTCTTCTTTGCCTGTGCATTGTGTGTGTGTGTGTGTGTGGGTGTGGTAATGACTTGATTTTTGTTATACCGCTAGCCCTGGGGTATGGGAAATGGTGCCTCTTGCCCCAAGTCTTCAGTTTTCTCCTCTAGCCTGGAACCAAAGACAAACCTCCAACCTCCTGTAAGTGCCCACAGCCAGGGGCTTTCTGCCCCACTGCTTATGCAGTCACCAGGCACGTGCTGGTTCCTTCTCATCCCCACTTCTCTTCGGAGCACAGTTGAGTCTGGCATTCCTCATCAGGAGAGGTTCCCGCAATCTTCCTAGGCTCAAACACATGACTCACTCAGTATCCCGGGGTGAAAAGTTCCAGTGGCTGGGGCCGAGGCAGCCTCTCAAACCAACTACCCCTGGGGCTTGCCGCTAGTTATTTAACCGGCTTGCCACTTGTTGAAAGGGAACCTAGCCTGGAGGTGTTTACTCCTTGCAGGGACCAAACCTGGTCCTGGGGTTTTTCTTCAAATCATCTCAAACTGTCTGAGGAAGATCCCGGTTGTGCCCCTATTTTTCTTTGTCTCCACCCCCACTTTGTTCTCCATAAGGTGCTATTTTAACTCTTTTGTGGGGGAAAATCTTGAGAGCTTGGAATTTTCTGACCTACTCCACCATCTTCCCAGAATCCTCTCCCAAAGAACCAATTCTTAAAAGAACTGCTAACTTAAAAAAAAAAGAAACATAAATTTTGCCCCAAATCCCTAATGTGAGAACTGGAGAAAAAAAACAGATAATTCTGATGTTTCATTTCACATCCAGCAAATTGGCAATGGTAGGAAAAAAAAATGAAATAGTCTACAATGAAAGTTTAGAAGAAAGATGGGTAGAGTAAATATTGCTGTATCTCTGAATTTGTATAATCGGTCTGAAATGAAATTTATAATTATGATTTAAAATGATGAAAATGTCCATATACTTTGACTGAGAGATCACATTGATATACCTTTATACCAATGAAGTGACAGATACAAGAAGAAAGTCTTATGTGCACCAGAATATTTGCAGCAGCTCTTTTGTAATAGCAAAGAACTGGACACAAAGAAGATAGGGAATGGGTTAAACAAGTCAAGGTACGTGAATATAAAGTAGTATTACTGTGCTTTAAGAAAAACCTAAAGTCAAGAAGGAAATGGTATATGTGGACTGGTGAAGCTGATGACGTGGAAGGAAGCAGTAGAGCCAACTCCCTTCCTAAAAGGGCTCTAACAAAGCTTGAGAAAGAGCACCAGATTGTGATTAGGATATTAAAGGAAGAACCACAGTGGGTCACATTTCTGGCCTCAGATCATCTGCACATAGGCACGTCTGAGATGGGTCTGAAGCACTGTCACTCTAGGATAAGGATGGAAGATTCATCCCCCATAGTGAGAAAGAAGATGGGTCTGCAGCTCTGTTGCCCTGATCTTTGAAGAGGATATTAGACTTGGCCGAAGGCAAAGTAAACAGAAGAGGGCCTGCAGTCTAATATGAGACTACATAGCTGTTTCTCTGTACCTGTCGAGTATCCCTGATAAGTAAAAGAGACTGAGGTCAACACTATCTTCTGGTGTTCAAACCAAAGGTAAGTTTGCAGTTCTGTTATCAGGACCCCAAAAGAGATCTAGAATGTTCACAGGTTATACCAGGAGGGCCAGTAATTGGGCCATGCCTTAGATCTAACTGTGAAGAGCAGGAAGAAAGTTTTCAACTTTAATCTCAGCTACCCATTAGATCCTCAAAAACCATAATAGCTAAAATTTGTTTAGTAATTTAAGACTTGGAAACTGTTTTACAAATGTCATATCAGTTTATCTGGATGAGTACCCTGAAAGGCAAGTGCTATGATTATCCTCATTTTACTGGTGAGGAAACAGACAAACAGAAATTAAATGACTTGCCCAGAGTGACACTGCTAGTGGCAGAAACAATTTAAACTTGTCTCCTTTAGTCTATGTCCAGCACTCTATAATAATACCCAGAGAACATAGTAGCAGGATGCTAGGTTCATATGAAACCCCAGCACTTCCTCTAGAAGTGTGCAGAACCTGGATCAAATACACAGTCTTCACTCAGTAAACAAGGATAGAAGAGTGAATAAGCAAGACCACAAACAGAAAAAAAGTGAATAACTCGAAAACATCTAAAAGCAAGGCCTCAAAGAAAAATGCAGTTTAAAAAACAAGTTAAATAGAATTACTAGAACAATTCAGACAAGGATTTTTTAAATGAATTAAAATTATATTGTAAATGAAATGAGTACTATGCAAGAAAAATTGAAAAAGAAATGGGTACTAAAATGGAAACTTTTAGAAGTGCTGGGCTGGGGAAGCAGCGACCACCTGAATAGCTTTTTATGCTGTGGTTAATCAAGAAGATAAGACTGCAAAACTTAGAAAGGTTTCCTTTGCAAGATCTATATGTTTAAGTAAAGTTTAATTTTTATTATAAAGCAGTTTAGTTGAAGTTACCTTCTTTAGTTTGATGAACAAAATGATGCCCTTTATAATTAAGAATTTCTTATATGTTCAACTTTTAAAAAAATCCATAGGCATACTCCATAATGAGATGTGCTGCCTGTACTTATACCAAACAATTAATCCATTAATGAAGAAGTATTATTAAATTTACTTTGTGCTGACAACCCTGTTGTGTTTGGTGGCACGAATACAAAGAAAATTTTAAAAAATAGTCCAATCCTTGCCTTCTAGGAGTTTACATTCTAGTGTTAGAGCCCATGGATAAAGTGGCATATAGAGAACCACATGCCTTCTTGGCAAATTGCAATCTCACTCATGAATTCTGATAACAATATCATGCTTTTCCTGTTCCTTGATGCTCAGTCATTGCCAAGTATGTAATCTCTGCCTGGCATATGGGAGTGGCATGCGGTATCTGCCAGGGCTTGCTCTCTTCCTGCTCTCAAATGACTGAAGCTTGATGCCGCTTTGCTGACTCTATAAAGATATCATTGCTTTATGGAGATACCAATGATAAAATTTTTTTTCAATGGCACACAATCTGCCCTCAAGTGCCATCCTAGACTCCATCCCTAAAGCCCCCTGATGTTCTGACAATGGTGTCTTTTGCCTTATCTTGCTCAATTTCAGGTTTTAGAATATGTAGGTAAGGGCATTAAGCTTTAGCGTCTTTGGGTTTAAATGGCAAATGTGTTAGAGTGTCGGTCCTATAAAATTTGAATTTTGGTTCTCACAGTAGGACTTTGCAGGGCCATTAAAAGATACTGCTTAAGGTGATTTTTGAGATACCTGTCCATGTAGTTTCAGTGGGCTAGGTGGAAGATGAAACAGAGATTGGATGAGCAAGTGGTTAGGGATAGCTTCATGGAGGCATTAGCATATGACCCAGGGTTGCTGCCTTGACTGAAAGGAGGGACTTCAACAGACTGAGTTTACAGGTGGAAGTTCATTTCAAATATAGGTTCTGACCAAAGGTAAGAAGATGATGGGAGAGGGTAAAAGAGAATGAAGAGTAGTTCAGTTTGTCTGGAATGTAAAATATGTAAAGAAGAATGGGGAAAAGCATCATGAAAAGGGCTGCACACATAGATGATAAACAGATTGTGGAGGGCTTTGAATTCCAGAAACAGGAATTTATACTATATTTGCTTGCAATGAATGTTTTTGGACAGAAGGATGGAGATGATGAAAATATTGGTCATAGAAACATTGCTCAAGAAGTGGTATGGATGATGGACTAAAGAAAAGATAAGTTGTCTTGTTCACTTCTGGTGAATCTTTCTAAAAAAAAGTAGGAGAAGTTTAGCAATTCCAGAATTAGGTACACTGTATGAAACAGGGTCTGATTTTACAGGTTTTGTTTTTCATCAGAGTTCTCTCCATCTGGATGGTAGATCTAGGCGAGCGGGGCAGATAAGCCTTGAGTTACTGGCCTACTCCATGATTCAATTTCTTTCAGTTCAGATATGGACAAATATTTCTCTCACTCCATATCTCATTATGTATCTATGCCACCCTATCTCAGGACTAAACCTGTCATACACTGACTACTCCACAACTCCATCCTTCTATACACAACCAGGAGAGCACAATTTCATGGGCATCTCTCCAAAGCAGCTCTCCAGCATTCCCTCATTATTCTACAACAAGAACAAGAACCCTTTCCCACAAACATTAGCTCTAATTCTGTGCTACCTGAATCCCAGATATCAGACTATTCTCCCAATCTGCAAAGTGTCTAAGTCTCTGCAGATGGT
Organism: Trichosurus vulpecula; assembly: GCF_011100635.1. Lineage (NCBI taxonomy): Eukaryota > Metazoa > Chordata > Mammalia > Diprotodontia > Phalangeridae > Trichosurus > Trichosurus vulpecula. The sequence goes on from NC_050581.1 coordinate 165,828,581, forward strand.
TACACTTCTTAGGCATATTAGCTGGGGCAATTTTAGTTGCCTGCCTTTCTCTATAGATTCAAGACAGCTGCACCATCCCTCCACCACTTTCTCTTTTCATTCCTGTAGTATCCAAGGCTATAGTTAAGACTATAGGTAGGAAGAAAAGAAGGAAGGAAGGAAGGAAGGAAGAAAGGAAGGAAGGAAGGAAGGAAGGAAGGAAGGAAGGAAGGAAGGAAGGAAGGAAGGAAGGAAGGAAAGAAGGGAGGAAGGAAGGAAAGAAGGAAGGAAGGAAGAAGGGAGGGAGGTGAGAGGGAGGGAAGGAGGAAGAATGGGAGGAAGGAAGGAAAGAAGGAAGGAAGGAAAGAAGGAAGGAAGGAAGGAAGAAAAGGGAGAAAGGAAGGAAAAAGGGAAGGAAGGAAGAACTTTTTAGTGCTTTTTATATACCATAAACTTGGCTAAGTTCTGCAAATACAAATACAAACAAAAAGAAAACTAGCTTCTATCCTCAGAGATCACATTTATATGGAGGAAGACATTACATAAAAGGGAAATCAAAATCCAGTGGGTCAGAGATGAAGGTACTTAATGCATGAGCATGATTTAGAAATTTTAAAAGTCATGAAGGGGGGAAGGGCTGCTTGATTTTTCACAAAGGAGGGGTCATGGATATTTCTAAGTATCAATCACCAGAGAAAGAGCTTTCAAAATAAAATGTTAAAATAGAGATCTGAACAATGTTCCTAATTAGGCAAAGACGGTTCTAAATGAAGGGACTTCATTTTCCTTAGCACAAGGTTGGGGCTGTAATGAATCCAACATTCTCTCCATCCTTCAGTACTTCAAGGGTCTGTGACTTCATGTTTGTAGGTGCTCCCTCAGTGATGCATAGCTCTATTAATTGGTAGATGGATTGTGATAGTTACCATAGCCGTGCTCTCTGCATCACATTAGAGGGGGATAGAAAAGGTAGTCTTATTCTTTAGATTCTACTAAAACTTTTTTAAAGACAGAAATGAAAACAATTATATAGGCTATTGCTTTCAATGTGTTATTCTTATGACTCCATGGATGAAATGATGCCTATTTCTCACCTGACAGCCAACAAAGTTCCCCAGAAACTAAATTCATCATTTTGGCTACAATCTTCTATTTCCATTTTCAAAACGTTTCTTGCTACAGTCTTGTTGTACTCCAAGTCAAATAATACCTGGGTATGTTTTACTCTAAGAGGATTTTAACAATAAAGTTGCTCATGTAGGATCATGATAAATTACTTTGCTAATGGGTAATATAAACCTTAACTAATATGATGGATATTTGTGCTTTGCAAGGAAAACCAAAATACTAAAAACTGTTTAATATTGTAAATCAGTTGGAAGACAGTCTCCTGAAGACTTCCTAGAGGTCCAATATGCTTTTGTATAACAAACTTAATAAGGAAATGATATTTAAAATAATGCTTTTTAGAAGCAAATAACACAAAAGCAGTTAGCATAACTTTTGTAAAAATATGTACAGAATAAGATTGTGCTTTAAAATGGCTCTCGATATTATAATGCCAGACTTGAGTAATTGCTTTCCAAAGCTCCTCCTGAATGCTAATTACCAAGGTCACAATATGCATCAAGTCCTTTAACAACTGAAATCCTTGGGGCTTAGAATTCATTAAAACATGGACACTCGTTTTCCAAAGATTCATCATGTAATTGATGCTAAAATATAGTGGGAATAAAAGGTGAAGCCTCCCTAAACTGGTCTCCATATGAAAAATACAAGTTATATAAAAATTTCTTGGTGTCTTCTTATTATGACATTATAATGACTATGTCACCCTGATGAGTATTAGACTGTTCTATCTAGGGAATTATTACTAGAAATATAAGAAAGATAGTAAAATACTTACATATACACAAACACCCTATATATGTCCACACATTCATAAACCACACACATATATTGGTGTATATGTATGTGTGTGTGTATGTGTGTGTGTGTGTGTGTTATGAGGAGAGACCTTATGTAGAAAGTGGTATTTGAGATGAACTGGGAAGGACATTAGGAATTCAAAGAGGGGGAGGCAAGGACAGTGGATTCCAGGCATGGGAGACAGACTGTGCAAAATTAGAGAGCCAGGAGATGAAATGTTCCTATCTATTCAAAATCTCTTATATTTATGCCCTCCTTTCCAGTAATACAACCACTATGCTCATTCAGACCCACATTACTTCTCAGCTAAACTGTAATAGCCTTTTAATTGGTGTCACTTACTCAAGTCTCTCCCTTCCCCATTCCATCCTCTCTACTCAGCTGCCAAAATGATATACCTACAGCACAAGTCTGCTCATGTCACCCACACCTTATCCTCAATAAAATCCATTTGTTCCTTGTTGCCTCTAGAGTCAAATATTAACTCTTTTAATTGACATTTTGAACCTTATTCCAACCTTAGGCCAAAATACTTTTCCAGACTTCTTATACATTCTTTCCTCCTATTCTTGCACCCAAAGATTTGAAATATCCAATATCCAATTGATGTTTCAGGTCTAGAGATTAGGAGAGAGATTAAGTTTGGATACATAAAAGTGAGAGTCATCTCTATAGAAATTAAGTTCATGGGGGCTGAAGAGGATGCAAGACAAGGAACATATGGGTAAAAATTTAAAGAGCAAAGAACAGAGTCCTGGGATGCATCTACATTTCTGTGGTGTGCTTTCAATATTGATCCAAGAGAAGGGACAAAGAGGGAATGGGCAAACAGATAAGAAGAAAACCAAGGGAGAGTAGTGTTATAACAAACAAAGAACAGGAAGTGTGCAGGAGGAATATACAGTTGGAAGCATCAATTGCTTCAGAGATACCAATATGGGTGAGGACTGAGAAACTGTTACAGGATTTGTAACTTAAGAGATCCTTGGTAAATTTGAAGGGAGAAATTCAAGTTAAATTATGAATTCAGAAGGGATCTCTCAAAAACTGAGAAGTTTGTGAAGGGAGAGAATGAGACAAGAATAGTGAGCTTTTTCTAGGATTTTAATTGAGAAGGGAAATAGAGATGGAATAAAATATATTGAAACAATAGTAGTATAAAGCAGAGGGTGTGGTTAAGGATATTCTGGATCTGGGTAAATTTGCAAGTAAATATGAAAGCAAGTGAAAGGAGCCAGTAGATAGAAAATAAAGATTAGAGAGAGGAAAAGGTTGGGATGGACTGGTCTCTTCAAGGGGAAGGTCTAAATCTTCATCAGAGCCTGAAAGGAGGAGAGAAGGGAGGTGATGTCCCAGGTTTTGAGATGTAGATAGGAAAGAACAGTGAGCTCAGAGCAAATGACCTCTCTTATCAATAAATTATGATATGTGATCTTTAGTTGAAAATATAAGGGATATAATTGTATGGTGGTTTTGTGGAAAGAAGCAAAGTACCCTCAGACGTTTACTGTTGGTATGATCAAGGGCAACTCAACCTCAAAGAGGAGCTTTAATTAATTCAAAAAATGTTTTAATAATGCTTGGACTACTTACCTCAGAAAGCCTTTAAGTACATTGCATGCTAACTTACCTGGGAACTTGATGCTTTAAGAATCTCACTTTTTTAACTTTATCTGTTAGATCCTACTCTACTACCTACACATATATTCAAGTCTTTCACATCCTTCAAAAACTGATACTGGACCCTACCTTCTCCTCAAATTATTATCTTACAGATTTCCTGCCTCGAAAATAAATGCCTAGGAAAAAAATCACTCAAACTCATTGCTAGAGTAACAAGGCAGTATGGTAATCATGACCTCTCTCAAGGGACAGTATAATTCTGCAGATATATGTCAAGTGACCCTAGTGCTGAGGTTTCCTGGTGGGAGAAAAGCTCTAATGGTTGCTAAAGACTTGTGCTTTTCCTAAAGATCCTCAAAGTCCATATGGGTCACAGTATTAGTGAAGGACAGGTTCCGAGTTTGCCTCCAGTGTCATGTCTTTGTTTCTTCATGCTTCTTAGTTCTGACTTCTGCTTAATTTCAAAATTCTTCAACATAGTCTAAGAACTCAGCATTGTCTTAATATTCTTTTTTTTCTCTAGGAAATTTCAGACCAGAATTTCTCCTTTTGCCTCTCACTGCCATTTTAAGGATACTGTTTTTTGTTCCTGCAGTTTCTGCCTTGGTTCAGTAAGCCCTTGCTACTGGACATCTCATATTATCTCACCATTTCTCTTACCTGTGATTTTAGTGCTTCAAACATCGAAGGTACATCTGTGATCTCATTTGCCAGTGTTTGAATTGTTTTATTCTCTTAAATAATGTCAGTGCTGGTACCAATGGCATCAAATGGTGGTGACTCACTCCAGCGTAGGTAGAAGAAGAGAATTAAATACAGAAGATTTTGGGACAGAGTCTGGGAAAGTAGTAATATTTGACAGATTGTTAGAAGTACGTCCATCCTCGCTGATGGTACCTGGAATTGAATATGCTTATACCTTTTTCCTTCATTAGGAGCTTTTACCAAAGGCATGCAAGGTGCAAGGACTATGGTACCTGGGGTAATATGAGAGAGGAAAAGAACCTTAGACAGTAGATATTATTATCATGTAACTACGTGAAGCAAAACAAGCCAATGGCCTAATTAAAGGGCATTTCATATAATTGTGCAGCCATCCCTGTTTGGGAGAAGAGGCATGTAAAGAGAAGAAAGGGTACGTTATAATTCAGTTAGATGTAAACGTATCCATAATTTAGTTGTCTTTGTGCAAAATAAACTCAGCATTTAGAACAGGAGCTGAGCCCAAGCAGAAGTCTTCAGAATGCGTGGAAGAATGTAACAATCAGGTGGGTACACTGGGGCTTTCTCTTTCATAAATATACTGTATTTTCTATCAGCATGCTGACCCATTTTTTAAGCATGGGAGGGTGGTTGGGTGGAGTAGGCATTATGTCTGTGTCTTCCCCCAACCTCCTCTCCATATCTTATGCACCTTGGTTTTATACCTCTAAGGATTGAGTTGGCTGAAAAGTTGAGTCTGTGTTACATAGTAATTCAGATACAATCTAAGTTATGCATATGTAAACATGATAGATCTGCAAATCCCTGCTATGCTTATTCTTGTAAATACATTTTCATTGATCTCTTGTATTTTTATATCAGCTACATTTCTCAGAGTATTTCTCGCTCTCTACCCTGTATGTCCCAGAGCATGTTACAAAAGTCATCACTTCAACAAACATACAACAGCTGAGAAATGTACACTTTGCTTTAATGATATTGCCATCCTTCAAAGAGGTAAAGACATGACAAGGGAGAGTGCTATTCTGGACCTGATCTTGGCCAAAAAGAAAGAGGGATTAATGGCAGAAGGAGAAATGTTGCACAATTTGAAGTCAAGTGACTACTCTGTCATAGAGTTTGTGATAGGAAGGGGAGGAAAATACAAAACAAGGTGACAATACACCCTAGTTTCTGGGAGAGTTGGTTTAAAGGCATTAAGAGAAGTAGGAACAAGAAGGCTAGCAAATCATCGAAAGTGAATTTCTCAAGTCACAAAAGGAAATTGTAAAGACTTGGAAGAAGCAGTTTAAAGAGACTGATGCGAATGTACATGGAACTCAATGACAAACTCAGATTTTTCATTTCATCAATTCTAAATCATTTGAAATATGTCTAAGAAATAGGTGATAGTTTGCTTTTTTTGGAAAACTGGTTGTTATTATCCTACAACCTTACATCTATTGTGGAACAGCATTTTAGACAGGTAGGTGATAGAGTGGGTGGAGCTCTGGAACTGTAGTGAGGAATCTGAGTTCAAATGTGGCCTCAGATAGTTCCTGGTTGTGTGACACTGATCAAGTCTTTTAACTGCTATCTACCTCACTTTTCTCATCTAAAAATGGGGATAATAATAGCTACTTCTATCCAAGTTTGTTGAATAGAAAAAATGAAATGTTCTGAGCTTTTCATTCTTATAACACTATATAAATGCTTATTATTATTTGCCATTACTGTTTGTTATAATGTTAGTATGCCAACTCTCAATAGGTTTGGGATATCAGATTTTTTATTGTATAGGTTTAATGCCAATAGTCTTCTGAAATGTGCCTTTTCTTCTCATCCTGTCATTATTATTATTATTATTATTATTATTATTATTATTATTATCATTATTATTATTATAAAAGCTGCTTGGTTTAATGTAACAATGGTTTTTTTTTGTTTTTTTGTGACTATTTCTGTTAACTATATGCTCATTAAATTCCACCATCCAAAGCTGTGAAAACCATATGTTTCGATTCTACTCTATTTTATGATTTAATTTTTAAAAAAGATATTTTATCCATGTGGGATTCATTGTGGCATGTTGGTCAAAATTGGTACTGGTATACATTTATTCTCAACCACACTGTTTTCTGTTTTCCCAAATCCTATTAAATTATTTATATTCTTTGGTTTGTTGAACACAGGCCCTGCTTTCAGCCAAACCCTCACATCCATCATTGGGCAGAGCAACCCCTGTGAAGAAGGGGAAAGCCAACTCACAAACTGCAAACCAAATGATACCTGTAGAGTTGGCAATCCATCCTAGTTGAAATATTAAAGATTCCTGAGGAAAAGAGAAGAAACAGCTAGTCAAACCACTACCTTGATCACAATGTCTTCTCAGACAGTGATGGAGAAAGCCTAGGATTCTTTCAGGGAATAGCAATGCCCCCAAAACCACTGTCACTGTTTTCAATCAGAACATTATCATCATCAAGGGATGAAATCATTGTGGAGAACGGCTTATCTTTCTTACCACTACCAACACCAGCTACTGACCAATAGCCTCCAATGGGCACATAAGCTAAAGAGCCCTAGGAATGGCAGGACTCTGTAAAGCAGCATTCCTTTGTCCTGCTCAGCCCTCTCACAACCAGCATTCTGTGAACCACTTTGTAGACGTATGACTTGGCTATAGCTACTATGGCTATTTTACCCACAACCACTGAAGACTCATAAAAGAAAGTATATCCTACCAAAGTCTTTGGCACTGCCAAATAATTCAATATAAAAATGGATATTATTTTTTTAGTGGGAATGATATTAAAGATGATGAGTTACTATCTGCTTTGCAACTGCACCCGAAGGACTACAGAATCTTTCCAATTGACTTAAGGCTGAAACTTCTTGTACATATTGTTTCCTTTATTAGAATGAACTTCCTGAAATTGGGAACAATTTTAACTTTCTCTGTTTCCCCAGTGCTTAGCACAATGCTTTGGACATTGCAAGAGTTCAATCTTTTCTTTTCACTCATTCATCCATTTATGTCTAGGTATTGAATATCTTAACTATTCATCTATTTTTCTATTTGTGTGTGTATATGCTATTTTTTAATCTAGCTATTTCATTATAGTAACTGATCTGGTAGTGCCAAATCCTACTTCTTCCTCTTATTAAAAAAAATGATTTAATATTTTTAAACTTCTATTCCTCTAAATGAAATCTGTAATGATTTCTCTAGTTCTTTAAATTGTCTTTTTGGTAATTTGATTGTGCTAAATAGCAAAACTATAATTTAGGATTCAATAGACAATAAAATATTAGTTTAAATATTACAATATTAGCATGATCCAGCCATGAACCTTAAATATCTATCTCTCTAATTACGTAAGTATTTTTAAAAAGTGCTATTTAGTTGTAGAACTTAAATTCCTGTTAGGGTCTTGTAACTTAATTTCAAGATTTTTATGTTATTTTTGTTGTTATTTTTTTGGAATACATCTTCCAATTTCTTTCTTTTGGGTCTTGTCAGTAATATACAAAAAAACATATTGTATGTATGAATTTCTGTTGTATTTTATTATGTTAATGCAGCTAATGTCTCAATTTTTATTTTTTCTTACGAATTTGCTAATTAAACCAGCATATCAGCTACATGATGACATATTTTGTTCCCTATTTGCCTGTGCTTATGCCCTAAAGTTCATATCAAAATAATTTCCTAGAATATACCCCTTCAATTATAATGAAGGAAAGAGGTTAAGTAAATCTGACCATCAGAGTCTTCATGTCTTGCCGCAGATGCACCATTCTATATCTGTAGTCCTCTACCTCTCCATAGAACAAAAGATGTATGTATTTCAGCATCTGTTTGGGGGGGCCAGGATTGAAAGATATCGTAGTATGATGGAGAGATCACTGAATCAGACTGTCTGGGTTCAAATCCTACATTTGTTAGAACTTTTGTGACTTTGGATCTATCTTCTCTAGATGTCAGTTCTTTACCTATAAAATAAGAGTCTTGAATTTGAGTTATATTTGAAATCCTTTCTGGTTCTATAATTCTGCATTTGCCAAAAAAAAAATGAAAATAGGAAGACAATTTATTTCTTTCTCCTTTTGGCTCATTAGCTCCCATGTTGAACATACATATCAGATACATTCACAAAACTTTTGTAGAAGGTCCTCACAGTATATATGCAAATTGAAAGGTACAACAAAGGGAAATGAAAGCTGTGGATTTTAAATAAGACTTGTCTATGAATGGAGGCATGATATTCTCTACATATGTAAATAACACATTGGAATTAAGTCCTCCTAATGGAACATTATTATTTATGCAACATTTTCAAAGGCACCTCTAACAATATCCTGGAGAAGCTGTTCGGTGAAGTCTGATTACAGAGACATTTTTATTATTCTTAATGAAACCCTTAGAAGAGATTATAATGTAGGAAAACAGGTGGTTTTCCCAGCATTTTAATAATAGGGAGATAATGAAGCCTTTGTCTTCACATTTAATTAATAAACTGCACCCCTCTGATTCATAACCAGTAATGGCTTTTGGTTAATAATCAGTCTGCCAATATTTGTCAAACATTTAGCACTAAATTGCTATCATTTGGATTACAGATGTACTTAGTTCACTAACCCTCCCCTAGCTTTTCCCAAGGGCTTTTGGTAAATGCATCACACTTTGAAAGAAAATTAGGGTTTAGGAGTTCTGCTTTAAATCTATTAGCAGGAATTTAATAGTGCCTCATCCATATTGTTTTAAAGAATTAAACAATTTCAATAATTGTTCATTTTCCACATTGTTTTGCACTTGACATCGGAAATTAAAGATACAAAATCCTAAATGGATGATAAGGGGATTGGGGAATTAGTCCACAGGGATTGGAGAATATCACAGCTAATATGCTTCAACGACCTACAATCTCTGTGTGAACACTAAGTCTTTTATTTTTGGTTATTTCTTTTAAAAATCAAATCAGTTGTTTTGTTTGCATCATTTTGTATCAGGAGTAGTTACTTAACTTCAAGAGCTTTCATATATTAGTAGCGTTGTAGGAGACTCACAGAATGTCATATTTACAAAGCATCTTTAGTCCAGCCAAAATGCCCTTCTTCTACCTCACGTTATACTCTTCTTATTTTGATGCCTTTACATTTGTTGTCCCTGCCAGTCAATCACTCAATTAATCAATTAATATTTTACTAAGCCTTTACTATCCTCACTTTTACCTTGTTTCCTTCAAAATGGAGCTCAAGTGGGACCTTCTACATGAAACCCTTCTTGATTCCACAGAAGGTACTGTCACTACCCTTCAAAATAAATTCATATTTACTTTTATATATTCTGTTTTTACTTATAAAAATACAGACAAATGGTGTGGCATAGCAGAGAACTGACTAGAAATCCAAGAAAATCTGGGTCTAATTTTTTACCTTTAACACATAATGGATGTATGAAACGAGACAATTCCTTCAACCTCCAGTATTCTAGGTAGCTTTCTAAAACTATAAATACAGAAAAGGTAGTTACCTGTGTGGGTGAAGGGAATTTCCTCAGCCAGAGTTCCCTAAACCAATAATCATCACCATTGTAGTCCCTTTCCCCCGTAAAATAATGTTTTCTCTTGAGATAAATTGTAAAATTCTTGAAGACAAGAATAATTTCATTTTCATCTTTGTATCTCCAGTGCTTAACATAGTCCCTAACACATAGTAAAGGCTTAATAAATGTTTTTTTAATTCACTGGTTAATTTCAAAGTTTACCTAGTTCAATTGATAGCTTTTCAAGAATGCCCTCAATAGATCACAGAAAGGGGGAAAGGACTGTGTTCAGTGTTCAAAATATTTATAGCAGCTCTGTTTGTGGTGGCAAAGAATTGGAAAGAATTGGGGAATGGCTGAATGAGTTGTGGTGGATGAATGTAATAGAATATTATTGTGCTATAAGAAATGATGAGCAGGTGGATTTCGGGCAACCTTAAAAGACTTTTATGAATTGATGCTGAGTGAAGTGAGCAAAACCAGGAGAATATTGTACACAGTAGCAGGAATATTGTGTGATGATCAACTGTGAATGACAGTTATTCTCAGCAATGTAATGATCCAAGACAATTCTAAAGGACTCATGATGGAAATGCTATCTGCATTCAGAGAGAGAAATATGGAGTCTGAATGCTGATTGAAATATACTATTTTCACTTTCTTTTTATGTTTCTTTTCTTTTAGCCTATTTCTTCTTTCACGACATGATAAATATGTAAATACTTTTTACATGATTGCACACATATAACCTATATCAAATTTCTTACCATCCCAGGGAGAAGATAGTGAAGAAGGGTGGGAGATAATTTGGAACTCAAAACATTTTTTAAATGAACATAAAAATGCATATAATTGGAAAAAATACTATTTTCAAAAATAATACCATCTATAACATCTCTGACAAGTTCTCTTCTTGTCTTCACTTCAAGATTTTTAGAGAGAAGGATCAATATCTTCCATTGGCTGTCCATCACATTAGTTGGAGAACTCTAATTTTTAGAGCTATGCATTTAGATTATTTTTCTCTTTAGATTAATCATTTATTTGGCCCTGTAGAACTTTTACTCATTACTCTCAGTTCTATCTTCTGGAACAAAGGAGAATAAGCAGCTGCTTCCCGTCTCCACACACAGTGACGTCTCCAAACATAATTGTTGTACTAAGTATCTAGGCAATGTTGCAGAAGATTGAAGACTTTTTACTGTTTACTGCTTCTGCAACCTTTGGTAAATCACTTAACTCATATGAGTTTCAGTTTTTTTTTCATCTATATAGAGAACTGCACTATTGGACTAAAATCCCTTCTAAGTCTATTTCTATGAACTTTGACCCCAAGTCTATGTCTTTTTCCGAAAATTAACTATTAATTTCCTAAAGAATGTCTTCTGGAGTTTTTTTTTCCCCATCTAGGCTAACCTAGGCTTTCTGTCTTTCCTTTCTTCTCTAACTTAGTGATTGAAGAATATCTATCAGCAGTCACCTAACAATCTTCCCACAAATCCATTAGAACTGGAGAAATCATTGATAGAAGCTGCCCCTATTCTACAAACCAATGATTCTAGTCAGTAGAAATCCCAACATGAAAAAAAATAGTGAAAAGATTCCATTTATGGTGTTCTCATCCTTTTCCACAGTGCCTACTCAAAAGAGTGCCCATGAGAGAATGGCACTATTTATTTTGTGATGTGGACACCTGTGCTTTGGGTACCAGACTGAGACAGCAGAGTGATTCCACATAGTCCATTGAACAGCAAATAGAGGAGATCATTGTTTCTAGTCATATAATTTATAACTCAAAGATTTAGTGGGATTGTACATCTAAAGAACACTGAAGAAAAAGACAAAGGGGAAAGTTCACTAACTTCAAGAGAGAATACAACTCCTTGAAATGACTCACTTTTGAAGTTCCAATTATGTGTTCTGTTTTTATTCCCACAAAATTTCCAGTAGGTAATGAAATATGTACTACAAATACACCCTGTGGTGATTGTGGTTTTGCTTCTTTTTGTATTTAGCCCAATTTCAGGCAAATAATAAGGATATTATAAATATTTATTGACTGTTGTTGTTGGTGGTAGCTGTTATTCTTTCCAACCACCCTATCAATATTTTTTAGGAAAACAAAGGGAGAAATTTGTATATAATTAATGTCAAGAAAAAGCTTTTGATGTTAATATCCATATTTATAAGAACAATGTACTTCTTAGGCTCATAAGCCAATGGTGTATTTCAATCCCTCCTCTGGTTTGTGGGTATCCATATTCAATCCAAATATGAAATTTATTAAGCGCCTCCTGTGTGTAATATTGATAACTAAAAGTTATTCAGTGAATTAGTAACAATTAATTGACTTGTCTCTGCCAGGCTCTGTTCTAAGTAATGAAAATAAAAAGAAAGACAAAACCAAACAAAGACAGTCCAAGATCTCAAGGGTTCCAAAGTCAAATTGGGAGAGCCAATATGCAAATAACTATGAGCAAACAAAAAAATACATAGGATAGTTTGGAAATGATCAACAGCATGAGGGAATTAGCATCAAAGGGGAAGCAAGAAAGGTTTCTTAGGAAATGTAGGATATTAGTTGGGAAATGAAGGAAGTCAGGGAGACCAGAATATGGTGATGAGGAGGGAAAGAATTCCCAGCATAGGGATGGCCAGTGAAATTTTTTGGAGGGGGGGAAGGCAGGGCAACTGGGGTTAAGTGACACACCCAATAGTGAAATTTCTTGAAGTCAAGGGATGGAGTGTTTCTTCTGATGGATATCAAGGTGGGGGAAGTGTCACCGATTCAGAATATGTGGGAAGGGAGAGTAAGGTGGAAGAAGACTGAATATAGGAAAGGAAGCACTTTGAATGCCATACAGAGGATTTTATCTTTGATGATGGAGTTGTTAGAAGTCCACTATAGTTTATTAAATAGAGGATGTGGTACCTGTGACATACAATAATTTACAATAATTTAATACAATTTAGGAAGATCAAATGATTGCCAAATGGAGGATAAACTGGCATGGGATAAGACTGGAGATTGAGGAGATCAATCAGCAGGTTGTTGCAATAATCCAGGCATGAGGGGCTCTTGTGATAATAAAATGAGATAATATACGGAAAATACTTTGCAAATTTTAAAGTGCTCACTCCTGTCATTTCTAATCTGTTGTCAAGTCTGATCAGTTCTACCTTCAGTACATTTCTTTCGTGTGCCCCCCACCTTTTTTTCTCCAACACTACAATAACTATGATAAATAGCATCTCTCAAGTATTGTCTCATTTTATCCTCAAAATAGATACTATTAGAATCCCTGTAGGGGAGGAAGCAGGCTGAGAGGGTTTGAATAGCACGCCCAAGGTCACCCAGCTAATATGGGTCGAAGGCAAGATTTACTTTAGGTCATTTTTATTGTAGGTACAATCCTCTATCCATTATATCATGCTTACTTCATAATACTGTGCTAGAGGTTGGTGATACAAGGAAAAAAATAGTTACTGTCTACAAATAGAACAGATTTTCTCACTAGATAATAGGCTCACCCTTCTTTGAGTATTTCCAGCAGAGATTGGATGACCATTTATTAGCCTAGATGCCACCAAGTTTCCTTCCAACTCTAAAATTATGTGATTCTGTCACATTAATATAAATTCATTTGAAGTGGAGAAAGGTAATTGGTAGGAAGAGTGCTGTTCTGGAGATAGAAAGAACTGAATTCAAATCCTGCCTCAAACAGTAACTAACTTTATGACTCTAGGAAAGTCATTCAACTTCAGTATGCCTCAGTTACACCTTTATAAAACTGGGATAATAATAGCACCCACGTCTTGTGTTTTTTTGAGAATAAAATAAGACAATATTTGTAAAGTGACTTGTGAAGCTTAAAGCATTATAAATGCCACCTGTTGTTGATATTTGTATTATTCTTAATAATAATACCTGAGAATATGGGATGGGAAGTTGAGGACCTAGGAACTAGTACATTTAAATCACTCCTTGAATATTTATGAGCTTCATGACCTGGGAAAGTTTCTTAACCTTGCTGTCTCAATATCCTTATCAGTAAAATGAGGGACCTCGACTCAGTAGCCATTAAGGTCTCTTCCAGTCTCACATCTATGACACCAATAGCCTCAGTACAAATCAATGCTAGACTGACTAAAACTGACTGAGAAAGGAAGTATGATGAACTTGCATAACTTAGAGTTGGAAAAGTTGGGGTGCAAGATGTGCCTTCAATATTTATTAGTTTTGTGATCTTGGCAAGTCACATAGAATGTCTTGTTTTAATTTCCCTACCTCTAAAATGAAATATTTAAAATCCATCACCTCTGAGATCCCTTTCAACCATAATTCTCTGATTCTGTGACATTGCTGAAGGGGTCTACACAGGCTGACTTCTTCCTCACATCTGTCTGATTTCAGTGCACTAACATTCTCTAGATGGCATAGTGGATGGAATGCTAAGTCTGGAGTAAGGCAGACCTAAGCTCAAATTCCACCTCAAGCATTTACTAGCTGTGTGACCCTGGTCAAGTCGCTAAACCTTTGTCTATCTTAGTTTTCTCAATTATATGATGGGTATAATGATAGTACCTATCTCCCAGGGTTGTTGTGAGGATTAAATGAGAAAATATTTGTAAAATACTTAGCACATTTTCTGGCACATAGTAGGCAATTAATTCTTGTCTCCTTCTCTCCTTCCCATGTACGTTGTTGCACGCTGCCCAGTGCTACAGGTTCTAGCTATCCTTGGGGAGGGTTTTATAGACTGTTACCATGGGAGAACAGATTTTTATTCTGAAGCCTTGTTAATCTATTTATGTTACTTAGGGTAGTACCCTATAGAGGAAAGTGTGCTGGACTGCCTGAAATAACATGGACTGGAGTTAGGGAGCCCTGCTTCAGGTACTTATTAGTAGTGTGATCTTCAGCGAGTCACTTAATTTCTTGGATCCTCAGTTTCCTCATCTGTAAAATGGGATGAACTATAGCACAAATACCATAGGTCATTTTTGAATATCAAATAAAAACATGCCCATAAAGTGCTTTGCCAGCCTTAAAGAATTATATAGACTAGATACAATAGTTGTTGTGGTTGAAAATCAGCCTATTGGATTCAACTGAGGGGGATAGTTTATGGTAAACTTTTGCCCCTGAGCCAGAAGATCTATTCCTAGATCTCAACAACTTAGGAAGCCTCAGTAATGAGGAGATGCTTACTTGGAAATGTGGCAAAGAACTTCTGGGTTCTTATCTAAACTGATACACATATGTATGTATATCTATACACGTATATATCTATGTATGTATGTGTATCAGGGGCATAGATTTGATATGACATTCAAACAAATGTATATGAAAGTTTGAAGGCTGACGTGCTTTTAAAAATAAAATTTGGAGAAGAGATTTATTATTTAGGAAATGTCTTTGGGAAAACTGGTTTTCAATATAGTTGTTGGGCCCAAAGTTCATCTTATATACCCCTATTCAATTCCAACAAAATGAAAGACATGAACATTAAAATAACAAACAATAAAACAATTTCTATAAAAATACCAAGGAAATAGGTTAAAATGCCTCATTTTTGGAAGAATTTTTAATAGTAGAAAGCAAAAGAAAAATATATTGTAAAATATTTATGACATATATGACAAAAAACCTTGATGTTTAAAATACACACACACACACACACACACATATATATGTGTGTGTGTGTGTATGTGTATATATATATATATATACATATATAAAACAAAAAGTCACACTGGTAACTTAGACTACAGTGAACATACGGACAATTTTGTAGAGGTAACAAAAAAAACCCTTATTCTCTTGAAGAATTATTCATCTGAACTAATAAAGAGATTTAAATTAAAATTTCTTTATGGTAGTATGTTATGCCCATAAGGTTGGTAAAATAATGAAAAGCAATGAATTTCGGTGTCACACAAAATATCAAGGGAATATTTTCAGAGAAACCTCAAAAAATGAATAAACTTATACAGAATGAAGTGAACAGAACTAGGAGAACAACATATTCAATACAAAAACTTTGTGAGACTTAAGAACTCTAATAAACCTAATGACCAATCGGGGTTCAAGAAGATGATGATAAAGCATACTACCCATTTCCTAACAATGATATGAATTCAAAGTACAGACTGAGGCATATATTTTCTAGACGTAATGAAAACAGAAATACGTTTTTCTTGACTATGAATATTTGTTATAAGGGTTGTTTTTCTTTGCTTTTGCATACTTAAGGAGGGAATGGAAATAGATATTCATTCATTCATTCAATTTTTAAATTTTAATTAAAAGTAATCTGATGGCATAATTGTGGAGAAACAAAAGTAACCCAATGCTGGAGAAATTTCAGAGTTATAGACTCTTTCCAAAGGGAAAAGTAAAGGTCATTTAAAAAATATGCAACCCTTTTAAGCAATAGCACCATTGTTAATAATATAACCTGATAATGTTAATGTAAACATAACAACACTCTCCATTTTTTTAAAGTACTACAACAGCATAATGAACTTGTTGCTTCATTGATATAAGGAACTCCCAGAAGAGGAAAACGCATCTCCCACTGTAGGCCAGCACCTTCCCGACAACTTAGACTTAGGGAGCTGCCTAAGTCATTGGTCTCCAAAGTGCTGGCTAGGTCTCCAAGGTGGGATGGGCTTTATGACCTGACTCTAAGGTATATAACATTAATCAGATGGTAGGAAGATGAGCATAACCAACAAACATCTATTAAGTCCTATTTTGCACCAGAAATTGGGCTAGATGATGACACAAATATAAAAAAAAATGTCACAAGCCCCACCAGCCATGTTCTACCATTCCCAAGATAGCCCAAAATAGACTTCTTTGTATCACAATCACAACTTTTTCTCTTTCCACAACCCTCCCTCACATTTCTTCTTCCCTTTGCTCTACAAACTACTAACCTCACCATTCTGATGTGGACATTTTTCCCTCAAGGCAGTTACACATGAACTTCTGGCCAAGTACCCAGAGCAGCAGCTACACAAGTACCACTACAACAATTCTGGTAGTGGCAGATGCACTTGGGAAGGGTGCCTCAATTCACTCTAGGGCAATAAGCTGTGAGTAAGAATACCACTTGTCCCCTCTTCATTTTGAGTGGAAGATAATGGGTCAAATAAAATGGAAGGCATGAATGGATTACAACAGATTATAGACCTTAGAATAGTATCTTACCCTCCAAATCTGCTCTTCTTGTAAATATTCTTCATAGTGTTGGAGGTATCACTATCCCTCTAGTAACCCATGCTCATAATTTCAATGTCATACTTAACTTCTCAGTCTCTCCCACTCCACATTTCCAATTAGCCACTAAATTTTATATATTCTTCTACCACAATTCTTCCATCTATTCTTTTTAATTTTTTTATCAGCTAGTCTAGTTCAGGCCCTTATCATCTTCATCCGGATTATGGACAAAACCTCTTGATTTATCTACCTACTTCAAGTTTTCCTGATTCCAACTCATCCTGCACACTGCTGCCAAAGTGTTTTCCGACCATGTCATTTACCTGCTTAATCAGTTGCAATGACTCTCTATTCATGTTAGGTTCTAATATTGCTTTATATGTATTTAATGCTCATTTAATTTATTTTTTAAAAGTTTTATAATGAATATGATTAATACAGTATGATATATATACATAGAGATAAATTTGTAAATAATTAATTAATCTATACATATTTGGGGATGTGCTCAATTTTTTGTAAACTGTTAGGGTTGCATCATGTATAGATAGATATATAGATATACACACATATATACATATATTATATAGTTTCTATATCTATATCTATACATATATACACATAAATATCCACATGCATATGTATATATGTGTATATATATATATATATATATATATATTTGTATTTATATATGAACAACAACGTTGATATCCACTAACTTCAGGCACTTAGACATAAAGCAACTTTCACAGGCTCGCACATCAACTTTATATTATTCACTTCTACTCTTTCATAGCATTATTATTGTTAATACTATAAATAACCTAAAAGTACCATAATAGGGTAATAGTCAAACAAAATGTGATATATTAATATAATGGAATATTATAATATTTCAAATTAACAATCATAAGGGAGTAAAAAGTTCTGTAAATATTTTTTATGGAACAACAAAGTTTAAAATGAAAAAAATAGACCCTCCCAAAAAAATTATGATCACATAAAGAAAAATGAATGAAAAAGACTAGAGGATCCTTATGGAGACTAAGAGAATGGAACTGGAGTATGAAACTTTAGGCATTGAAATGAACTAATTTCAATGTAAATAGTTATCAAGCACAGTTTTATATTTAATGTTGTTTCTAATAAAATAATTAAAATACAGTGACTTGGATTGTTGAGTATTTGACTTAGCAATATAGATAAAAGTGTGTCTCATGAGAATTTTATTTCATTTTCCTTCTTATAATAATCAATTTGAAGAAGCTTTGAAATGTTTTAATATCCTTAATACAGAATTGGGCATATTGATATATTAAGTAATGATACGAATTCACATTCATGATCACAGAAGCTGAGGGTAGGAAAAAACCTCATCAGGCATCTATCTAGTCCCTGCTGTACCTGAAGAAGTATACCCTTCAGAAACCTCCTGAGAAGTGCTCAGTCTTGACCACTAGGTCTTAAAGATATTCGGAGCCAACCCATTTTGCTTTCAGTTTATCCTAATTATTTGGAAGATACTTTTTTTCTTATACTATGTCTAAATTGGTCTCTTAAAACTTCATCATCCTTGGGAACAGTAGAGCTTTAGGGGTTTAGAGAAGAAATAACACATTAAAATGGCATCTATTCATACCTTAAAAATGGATATGTGCTGGTGTTGAAATTTAGAGAATAAGCTTTCTCTATTAATGCATAATTATCCATTAAAATTGCTAATAATAATAATCTAGCATTTACCAAGTCCTTGCTATGTCAGGTAAATATATCATTGGAAGGAACACTGGTTCTAGTGTCAGAGGTCTGGTTTTAAATTCTGCTTCTGATGCTAACTGCTTGTGCAAGCAGATAGAAGTCTAGTCTGTGTAAGTCACAGTATCCTAAAAGGTATGTGGGCTAGGTGGCTTCTGAGGTTCCTTCTGGCTCTAGATTTATGATCTTAGGCCTTAAACAGCACAGGACAGAGTCTTGAAGAGATCAGACAAAGTGCAAGTGAGTTCGATGGCACAATGTATATAGTACTGGATCTGGCATCAAGAAGACCTGAATTCAAATCTGCCTAAGACAGTAGGTATATGACAATGAGCAAGTCATCTGACAAATCCAAAGTCAGTTTCCTTACATGTAAAATCGGGATAAGGATAGCACTTATCTCACGAAATTGTTTTAAGGATGAAATGACATAGCGTATGCAAAGTAATTTAAAAACTTAAGCTATTGTGATGATGAATGGATTCAAGAGAGAGAAGTCAAGAAAATCTTGTAGAATGTATCACTACACCCTCTTGTCAATCTTCTTGTTGATTGGATATTTGTTTATCTTAATATCTTTGCTTTAATCTACCCAGTAAGGTACTTAAGGGAAAGAATATAATTTGGATATGTGCCCAGAACATTGCCTATAAGTGGTGAGTGCTCAATATTTTTTGGCTAACAACTCAAATTTTATTTTGTATAAACCATCTAGGATTTTCTTAGAATTTATGAATCTTGATATTTTTATATTGGAATGTGTAACATTTTTTCTTTCTTTAAAAATAAGTAGTAAAACCCTTCAATATAAAGGACAACATAAGGAAATAGTTTATTTCATTCAGGGCAATAAACAACTGATGTTCCTTGTGCATTAAGAAAAGGAACATCAATTGGCTCCCTGTTCTATTTCTTTTTATAATTTAATTTCTTCTGTTCACATTACTTTAAATAAGTCAATTACAAACAGATATAATTTTACTTTGGGTTAAAATTTTATCATAATATTTATATTTTATTTTCCTTACGGAGAAAAATAAATGCCCTGAATGTTGCAATTAATGCACTGTGGCCCTTTGAAGTATCCTTAAATTCTTGTTCTTCTTAATTTCTAGTATGAAGAAGGCACTGTCTCAGGTACCGTAAGAGATAGAAAAAAAAGAAAATCATGGTCTCTGTCCTTAAGAAGCTTAAAATCTAGTAGGGGGAGATGGAACATATATTGTTAAATATGTTGAAAAATGAATGTGATAAGTCCATAAAAAAGTAAATCAATAAAAGGAAAAAAAATAGAGGAGTGAGTCAGAACATCTACTTTGGTTTAAGATTGGGATAAAGGACACAGGAAAGCTTCCTATAAGGGACAGTTCAATTTGAAAAGAATGGTAAGGTTTTGAAGATTTCAAAAGGTAGAGATACTTGTGCATGAGAGAGAGAAAAGAAAAGAGCATTCCAGGTAGAGGAAAATGCTAAGCTAGTAATGTACAGGATGTATTTAGGAAATGAGAAATAGTTCAAATTCTATGTAGCATACAGCATGTGAAAGGAAATAAAGAGATATTAGCTTTAAAAGTCAGCTTGGAGCTCAGTTTTGGAGGATATTGCATGTTAAATAGAATTAAGACTTTAATAAGTAATGGGAAGCTAATGAACATTTTGCATGTGGGAGTGATCTGATCAGAACTAAATTTTTAAAACATAATCTGACAATGGGATGTAACATGGTTTGTAGATGGCTAGAGAGGTGAGAAAACAGCTCAGAAGGTTGTTGCAGTAGTTTGGTATCTTAAAAAATCTCATCTTAGAAAGATGATAGTACAAATGTGTAAGACAGGTTACATGTATGAATTACACATGGCATTACGAGAAATAGAGATCAGAAAACAAAGCAATATTGAAACTCAAGAAGATTAATTCGCTTTGTACATATTGAGTTTGAGATCCAGGCAGGACTTTCAAGTTGAAATGTGCAAAAAAATGATCAAATATGTGGATATGAAGCTTAGCAGAAATCAATGCTGGAGACAATGTCTTGAAAGTCATTTGTGTAGAAGTGGCAACTGAAGTTGTGGGGGTGCAGAATAAGAGGCTTTCTATGCCTTTTCTGAGCATAAAATTATATTTTATTAGCAATGCCCACAAGTGGAATTCTCCTGGTGATCAACACAAGCTTTCATTTTGTTTTTTTGTTTGCCTTTCATTTCTCTTTAACCTTTTAGAAAATTATTGCCAGAAAATGTCATCACCAGTATTCACAATTAATGAAAACATTTCCATCAATGTGAACTTAAGTCAATATTATACTTTATTTACAAAGTAACAAAAGAGCACTGGTCATCAATATCATGATTCAAAGACAAGTTTATTATTACAGTGGTCAGAGGTTGGTGGGGGTGTGCTTTTTTCCTTCCTTCTTTCCTTCCTTCTTCCTTCCCTCCTTCCTTCCTTCTTTTGTTCCCTTCTTTCATTTTTCTTTTTCTTTCTTTCTTTCCTTCTTTCTTTACCTCTTTCTTTCTTTCTACTACCTTTCAAAAATTAAGCCTCTAGAGTCTTTACAGGAAAACAAATAGAACCAAGACAATCAAGAAGCTGGACATAGTCAGACATACCTACAGTCTCTGCTCCTGGAGAGGATAAGGCTGGTGACTTCTAGAGTTCAGAGCTCCAGTTTGTTTAAAGATTATTTGGCTGTCCATAATGAGTCTGGCACCAATATATTGATTCCTCAGTTGCAGATAGCAACCACACTGACAAAAAAAGTTTAAAGCAGCATCTCAGGGCCAGAAAATATGCAGTAGGTTAAACCTTCCTTGCCAATCAGTATTGAGATTAGTCATGTGAGTAGAGTCCTTTACTTTCAGCTGGCACAAGATAGGAAAATTCAGTGGATGAAAGGGTGGGGGAGAGAGACTGAGACAGAGACAGAGAGGAGAGAAACAAAGACAGAAACAGAAAGAGACACAGAACACAGAAGGAAACAGAAACATGGCAGAGACATAAAGGTAACGATTAGATACAGAAAGAATATGAAGAAAAGATAATAGAGGTCTATTTGCAGACCGTTGAGAGCAGCCACTATTTACATATGAATCTCATTTCACCATGTACTCAAGTAGTCAGTAAAACTAAGTATGAAAAACACCTTTTTCTAAGTATCTATATTCTCTTGTTCCTTTCCAATGGGGCAAAGGCTATCAAAGAATCCTCGAAAATGCCACTGTGTAAATCTAAAGGATTGAGATAAAATCAAATCTTCTAGAGCTGCTAAGTTCAGACAGTGATTAAATGCCATGATAGATTCACTCCACTGGAAATGCACAAACAAGGATAGTTGCAAAAATATGCTGGCTGAGACAATTCCTTAATAGTTTCAAAGCATCATACATAAAGTGCTGCAATGTAATAGACTAAATGATCCATTCTGTCATGTTATGGCTTCGTTGGACTTGATAAATCATTTCTAACATGGTACTGTGCATTAAAAATAAATCAGATTGCTATAAATTATAGCTGTCTCTGTTTGCTCTTAATTATTTTTTTTACATATGGCTACCAGCCAATGTTACAAAAATTCAGACTTGTTTCCTAATGTTTGTGAGATGGATGTCAACAGGATCTGTGAATGCCTGGCATGTCTTGCGTGATAGACTGGTTTTGCCATGCTTTCATCAGAATAGCTCTCAAGTTTTGGTATTATAATGCATCTGGAGCCCTTTCTGAAAGACATTTATGTGCTGTGCTTGCAAAAAAAGGAAAAGCTATTTCTAGTAAATATAATACTTGTTAATGTGCTAAATTTATAATACCATAATATCTGGCTTTTCCTGTGGGAGAATGAAAAATCCAAGATTTCTAAGTGATAGATTCAGGCATTCGCAACCATGTATCCAAGGAAAATATCTAAATATATTCCAGCATGGGTTAAGTAAAAACCCCAAATGTCCTTGTATGTTCCTTTAAAAAGACAACTTTTTTTTTACTTTGTCAAATTAAAGGTAGTTGAATTCAGATTGCTTTTTGCAAGCCACCAACTTTAATGAATATTATAGATTTTTTATTCCCCTAGAGAATTTCAGTAAGATTCATTTTATTATTGTTATTTTTGTATCCTGGTTCCATTTCTATGCATCTTGCTATGATGCATTACCTATAACACCCTGGGACTTAAAAACAATATGGAAAATCAATGACATAACAAAGAGAAATCCAAGCCCATACTGGCACATACCTTTTACAGTGGCTTTTAAACACATAGATTTAATTCACATCACTAACAAAATCAGATAATATTAAAAATCTGCTTGGGTATTCTCCAGAAGTTGACTAAGCCCCCCAAAGTGATTTGTTACTAAAAATTTTAATGAGCTCGATGCATTCTGCCTCTTAAACAGCTGAAAATTTGGGTATCTCAGAAAATGATCTCTCTCTCTTTTTAAATCAGAAGAATGAAAAAGCTTTGTTTGGAGCAAATGTAGTCTGCCAGCAGTACACAATTTGTATTCAAGGCTCTCCCCTGCAGTTATCTCTGGGTTGATGTGCAAGTGGAGTTGGGGATTACAAGCTGGCTAAGGTAGACAGGATACTGGGACATGAGTAATAGCCTTAAAATGGACAATGTGCATTATTGACATCATTTTACGTCATGCCAGCTAGAACAAAGGTTTTAAAAGCCAAATAGGTTTTGAAACGGGGGAGTCTTAACACACTACTAGGGATCAATGCGAATTTTCTCTATAAAGCCCCAAGTGGTATAAGGGTTGTGAGCCAAGGTCTTTCTAACCTCGCATGCGTAAAGATATCATTTCAGACACCTTAAGTGGGAGCAGCATACAAATTGTCAGGACATAAAGGATATAGACTAGCTTGAAGCTAAAAATAAAGACAGTTGTTTGGCCAAATGCTCAAGTTTGGTAAAGCAGCTGTTTTCCCAGTACAGAGAATTTTCACATTAATATCCTGCTAAGCAAATCAAATCAACATTGCTGTAGTATTTTTTAAAAGATATGATAAAATCTGACTCCTGTTTGCAGTTGGAATTTGACCCTGTTTCTGAGTGACTTCTTTATTTTTTTAAATTTTTTGTCATTTAGGTTTGCTTCCTAGGATTCATGTTCAAGGTTTGCAACTGATCAGATGAAAATCAGATGAAAACAAACTCATTGGTGGGTATCCTTAAGTTCCAGACAGAGGCTGAAATTGGAAATGGACCGTTTACTAGCATTTAAAAGTATCTTATTGATCTGGAATCTTTTAGGGCAGACACAGAAAGAAGGAGTTGTTGTTAAAGTCCTTGATCCAAATATGGGTGTGTGTGTGTGTGTGTGTGTGTGTGTGTGTGTGTGTCTGTGTGTCTGAGTGTCTGTGTGTCTGTGTGCATGTGAGAGAGCGAGACAGAGACAGAGAGACAGAGAGAGAAACAGAGCCAGAGAGATAACAAAATAGGGAGGGAGAGAGGAAGGGAGAGAGGGAAGGAGAGAAAGTAACAGACAAGGACAGAAAGAGAAAAGACATATAGAGGAAGAGATATAGAAAGATGAGGAGAGAATGACAGAGACAGACAGAAACACAGAGAATATCCAGAGTCCCAATTCTAAATCCTATGATGCCACGGCATTTAGATTGATGGTTTGGTGAAAAGAAGCAAGATCCTACCTGAAGTACAGGTGAGGAAAAGACCTGCTGTACCTCCCAGCAGACATGGCCCTATGGACCAATAAGAAAAGTCAGTTGTTTCAGAACAATACTAACTGACATTTAGGTCACGATTTGAAGTTCAAAATGGATGTTCCGTGGATTATCTTATTTGAGCTTCACAACAGTCCTTTGAGATAGATTTTATTATCTTCATTTTACCAGAGGACGCTGAGCCTCCGAGAAGTTTAATGACTTATTCAGTCATCTTTAACTCTTTGTGATCTCATTCGGGGTTTTCTTGGAAAACATGTTGGAGTGGTTTTGCCATTTCCCTCTCCAGCTCATTTTACAGATAAGGAAACTGAGGCAAAAGGGTTAAATAACTTGCCCAGAATCACGCTGCTAGTAAGTGATCGAGGCCAGATTTGAACTCAGGTCTTTCTGACTCCAGGCCTGGTACTCTATCCACTGTGCCACCTACCTGCCCTTAATGACTTGTACATGAGGAATTGATTTGAACTTGCTTCCTCTTCATTCTAAGGATTGGATTTCATCCACTAGGCCAAGCTGCCTCTCACAATAGAGGAATAAATGTCATTTCGTACAAGAAGCCTTTTCTGTTCCTTTAATTTTGTAGGATCTCCCTCCTCTTGTCTCTGAGGCTGGCCTTGCCTACTTAATCCCCATTGCCTCTCCTCTCTAATACTTAATTGGTCTTAGAATTCAGAAGAACCAATTTAAAGTCCTCCCTCTAACATATGCCAGCTGTCAGACCTGTTGAAACATCTTAGTAACTCTCTGGGCCTAAATTTGTAAAGAAGGTGCCAACCTTCACTGGCAGTGGAAATTCCCCCACCTGGAACTTTCCTATACCAATGGACTCACAGTTCCAATCCCTTTCCTCAATTCTGAATGTTTATGTGCTATACCCCCTCCCACCTCTATCAGAATGTAAGCTCCTTAAG